>NC_091307.1:6678418-6730918 GCF_038502225.1 Cherax quadricarinatus
TGTAGCCGGCTGAAATGAAGGGAAAGAGACTGGGGAACCGAACCCGAACAGCTGGCAAAACATATATATATATATATATATATATATATATATATATATATATATATATATATATATATATATATATATATATATATATATATATATATATATGACAAACGTACCTCAGGGAAAACTCAAGGTTCTCCCCGGAGCTGTTTGAATATTTTCTTCTCCTACCACGCCTCTCCATTTCATATTCTATATGAAATTTTTATTGACAGAATACTGACAGATAAAACAAACATGAATACATTGGTACAAAATACCAAAGATTATGAATCTCCTCCAGCCCCTCCGAAGCCGGACGTGAGCCAAGTATGCAGCATGCATTTTTCCTCTGGATGGCCACGCTGAGGCGCTGGAACTTGAAAGTGGCTGCCCTTGGGTCCCTGGTGGTCTCGATGAGTCTGAAACCCAGTTCTTTAAGGAAACGTGTCGCATTTTTTCTCCATGATCCCAAGGTTTCTTATCCCACTGGGACAAATTGATATTGTTGGCTTATGACCCTGTACTTGCTGATCTTGTACTCCTCCCTGTGATCAGTAGTTCCTCCCTGTCGCCCGACACTGTGATGGATGTAGGTGTCAGCCAGCGTCGACACACAGGTATAGTCCCATGTTATGAGCTTGCCATTCTTCCAAGGATAGATGGTGATCCTGTCTGGGCGGTTTGCTAGGTTGTGGGTATTGTTGGCTGCTAGTGATTGGGGCTCTCTCTCGGCTGGGCATCCAGCCGTAGCGAAGGTTATCTTTATGATGTCATTGATTTCATTGTGTCTTGCATGCCAGCCTTGGTTAGATATTTAATATAGTAGGACAGCAGATGAACGAGGAGGCTTTAGGAAAGGTAGGGGTGTGTAGACCAAGTGTTTACAGTGAAACATATAGATGAACAGTATTTACATAAAGGTAAAGTGGTTTTAATGGCATTTATGGATTTGGAAAAGGCGTATGACAGGGTGGATAAGGGAAGCAATGTGGCAAATGCTGAAAATGTATGGAATAGTAGGTAGGTTACTGAAAGCAGTGAAGAGTTTTTACGAGGATAGTGAGGCTCAGGTTAGAGAATGTAGGAGAGAGGGAGATTATTTCCCAGTGGGGTTAAAAAATAAAGAATCTAACACAAAGTGGGAGTTGGCAAAGTTGCTCTTTGCTGATGACACTGTGCTTTTGGGAGATTCTGAAGAGAAATTGCAAAGGTTGGCGGATGAGTTTGGTAGGGTATGTAAAAGAAGAAAATTCAAAGTGAATATAGGAAAAAGAAAGGCGATGAGGATAACCAAAAAAATTAGGTAACGGAAGATTGGATATTAGATTAGAGGGAGACAGTATGGAGGAGGTGAAAGTATTCAGATATTTAGGAGTGGACGTGTCAGCAGATGGGGCTATGAAAGATGTGGTGAATCATAGAATTGATGAGGGGAAAAAGGTGAATGGTGCACTGAGGAGTCTGTGGAGACAAAGAACTTTGTCCATGGAAGCAAAGAGGGGAATGTATGAGCATATAGTTATACCAACACTCTTATATGGGTGTGAAACATGGGTGGTGAATGTTGCAACAAGGAGAAGGCTAGAGGCAGTGGAGATGTCATGTCTGAAAGCAGTGTGTGATATGAATAAAATGCAGAGAATTCGTAGTTTGGAAATTAGGAGGAGGTGTGGGATTAATAAAACTATTATCCAGAGGGCTGAGGAAGGGTTGTTGAGGTGATTCGGACATGTAGAGAGGGTGGAACAGGGGGGTCGGCCCAGGAAAAATGGAGGGAGGGGTAAAGGGGATTTTGTATGCGAGGGGCTTGGATTTCCAGCAAGTATGCGTGAGTGTGTTAGATAGGAGTGAATGGAGACAAATGGTTTTTAGGACCTGACGTGCTGTTGGAGTGTGAGCAAAGTAACATGAAGGGATTCAGGGAAACCTGTAGGCAAGACTTGATTCCTGGAGATGGGAAGTATAGTGCTTACACTCTGAAGGAGGGGTGTTAATACTGCAGTTTTATAACTGTAGTGTAAGCGCGCCTCTTGCAAGACAGTGGTGGAGTGAATGATGAAAGTTTTTGTTTTCTGGGCCACCCTTCCTTGGTGGGAGACGGTCGATGTGTTAATAATAATAATAATAATAATAATAATATATATATATATATATATATATATATATATATATATATATATATATATATATATATATATATAATGTATATAGTGGAGATTTTATCTTTCATCATCAATCTGTTATTTCTTTCAACAATTTTTTCACCCTCCAGTCTCTCGCCTGTTCCAGGAACAACGTCAAATGTCTGTTTTCCTTCCCTTACCCCCCAAACTATTGTGGGCCTGGCCCGAGCCGCTAACGAGCCAACCACATTTTTGTGTATTCCGTTCTGAAAGCCAACCAATCCCAACATTCTTCTCACTATATATATATATATATATATATATATATATATATATATATATATATATATATATATTTAATTTCTGAGGGGAGTGTAGCAACATTGAGAGTTGGGGGGGGGGGGAGGAACTGGGAAAGGAGAGAAGGACAGGTGGAGATAAAAAGGACACGGTGAAGAAGGGAGGTGTTCAACAGGATACATACGCCAAGTGAGTTGTACCTGTCATTTTGTATACACTGAGTGTCCTTCAATCCCTATCATGCCTCAGAGGTTAGTGTAATGATAGAT
This sequence comes from Cherax quadricarinatus, assembly GCF_038502225.1. Lineage (NCBI taxonomy): Eukaryota > Metazoa > Arthropoda > Malacostraca > Decapoda > Parastacidae > Cherax > Cherax quadricarinatus. Next base: position 6,681,141 of record NC_091307.1, read on the forward strand.
GACAGTCCTAAATCTATACTGTAATTCTCAGGCCTTAAACATCATCATCAACGCCATCATAAAAGCAGCTAAAGTGATATGCGGGTCACTCAGCTCTTCTTAAAACTTACACACTGTAAATAGGGGATGGGACAGAGACGATTTAAGGAAAATTTGACTATTCAACACACTCATGCATTAGCAGCATGCTAGTGTGATCACTGTCGTGTCCTTCGCTACCAACATGTTAGTGTGACCACCAGGATGATCTTTACTGACATGCTAGGGCCATCACAGTGGCGAAATCTATTAACATGTTAGTGTGGTGATCATTGTTGGCCTGCAAGACTTGAAAAAAATTTTCTGACACATTTGCATCTTACAACCCACCAACGATTGCGTTCAATAAAACCTGCTCACACCAGAACAAAAACAAATCACACTTTTTCCAAGAATTTTTTTTTACGAGAATATTTCAAAATTTCGAACAGGCCTTTTAAAAATATTATTCTCAATAATTCAGTTTGAAATGTACTTAAAAATGTCTATTAATTGCTAATAAATATGGTCATTTTAAATACATTTAAACTGAAATATTTTGAGTAATTTGCATTATCTATAAAAAAACAAACAATATATTTGTGAAAAAAAGCAAACAATATATCATTTTTCTCATTGGCTCAACTCCTAATCTTGCATTTCTTTGGCAAGCGTGTTGATTTTGTCCTTATTCCCATCTAGATACCAGGGATAGTGAGGTTTGTCTCCCTTCGATAGCAAACACCGTATAGATAGGGAGAATATCATAAGGTCTTCTACATGGGTACAATAACTGTAGAATATTAACGCAAAAAAAAAAAAGACGTGAGTGAAAGTTGTCCTGTACGTACTGACTACGACTCTTCAGCTGATAGTAAATACGTCCAAGGGTGTTAGTTAACATTTGTTGATGGTAGCTGGAAGGGTGGGAGAAGTACACATTAGCTAGGGACGGGCGCTGCAGTGAACTGTGGCGGGATAACAGCTCTTACCCTGTAAATTAAGAAGTATTTAAAGAAAATAGATATTCGAAGAATTGCATTGAAATGATGTCGAGTTTTTCTTGTTTATATTAGTCTTACCAGATGACTATGCTATTCTTGGGGAAGCTCTAAACCCGTAGTGGTCCTGCAGCGCCTGGGGACTGTGAGATCATCAGGTTTGATCCAAGGAAGTGCAACACCCGAATCAAGAGCTCTTCGCCGGCTGGTAGACACTGGGTTTGATGAAAGGCTTATGCATCAATGCTGCAGAAGAAAGAATAAGAATTTCTAAAAAAAATCATTAATTAGTTCCCTCATGGAGGTTCCTTGATGCTGGTGAAAGGTTCTTGACCTAAGAAACCGAACCTGAATTCCCCTTCCTTGAGTTGAACCTGATTGCCTTCCATTCCCCTGGCAATGTATGATCCCAGCTGGTTTAGCGCTAACCCATGAATATAATAGGCTACTTTAAGACCAAAAAAAAAATCCAAAGGCGGTATCAAGTTTGGAAATTGTGTTAAATCAACAAGACCATCTTTCTCAGTGAAAGTAAAAGAAGTTTTCACAGAGTGAAGGAACGAATCCACTTCACAAACCGGGCTAATGAATAAATCCAGAAGGCATGAGGTAACAGATACCAACAGGTATTAAGTGACGGATACACTAACCAACAGGTGTTACGTGTTTGAGATAACAGCAGGTATGAGGTTATTAAGATCCTCACCTGGTACTCAAAAGATTCAAGAAACAGCGCTTGTACTCACGAGGGACCAGCTAGCAACACGCAGTTGATCTGAAAAAAAGTTACCAATACATGGTTGTGAAGACGACGGTTTAATATGAAAGCAGCGTTGATAGTTATCTTGCTCGCCTCTTAAATTAGTGGTGCTATTTCTTAACACGTTTCTTCAATTTATTGCCTTATGATTTATGTGTGTGTGTGTGTGTGTGCGTGAGTGCGTGCATGCATGCGTGTGGGGTTGGGTTTGTAGTTGTGGTTATTGTATTATTCTTTATAAACAGCTCTATACCCGTTAATTTATATTTGTACCGCGACTGTTGAATAAGAGGCTGTCACATCTGATCCACTGAAAGGAAGGACAGCTCGTATTCCTTGGATTAAGAACCCCATTCACCTGCATTGAAAAAACTCGTTGCACCTCGTATAGGTTCGTATATTCAGTTTTTTTCTGATGTACCCGTGGCTAAACAAATTAAGAGTATTAAATAACACTGAATAACAACAAATCTGCTATTTATTTAAATGATAGCATTGTATGTTATTTTTATCATGCTAAAACTGAATCTAAAGTCAGAATTAACTCATCACGTAAGATATAGGTATCACATGTGGCACTATGATACATGTGTAAATCTGAATGCACCTCTGAGGAAAGCCTTGTGGCTGTATGTTTACAAGCATGAACATGAATCTTGTGCATCGTGTCTGCTTGTCAGGAAGAGTAGAAGAGCATCAGTTGTGCTCTGTTGTTAAATTAGACAAATGTGCAACTCTTGGGTATCTTTATTGAGGAAACGTTTCGCCACACAGTGGCTTCATCAGTCCATACAAAGGATAAACTTGAAGAACTGGAGGAGAATGAGGTAATCAGTCCCTCAACCTTGAGTCGATGTGGTCATTCCATCAATCTTGAAGAGAATACGGCATATGAGCGGAGAAGCAGCTTATAAACCGTATGGCAGGAGAGGTGCAGCAGTCGTAGGTGGTGTCACATTTGTCCAATGTGGAAGTAGGTCGTGCCCAAGGGTTAGGCAAGCGAAGAATTCTCAAGTATTAAGATCCCAAGAAGTTGCAGTGTCTGACAGTGTCTGATGAAGCCACTGTGTGGCGAAACATTTCCTCAATAAAGATACCCAAGAGTTGCACATGTGTCTAATTTAACAATGTGTCGGTTCTTTGAACCATTCATCTACAGTTGTGCTCTGGTCGTCCCAGTTTTCAGGTACATGCTTATAAAAGGTTACTATTCGTTGAGTACATATATGTTTACTTTGCTTTAATTGCATTTCTCTGTCAATTACACATGTCCATATTTACATTAGATTTCTTTTTATCTATTATAGGAAATCTCCGTTTCAGAATATCATGAACAGGCGAAAAAGCTGACATTTTTTTTTTATGTAAGTGGCAAGTATACACCACGTGATCAACAAAAGAGTGTAACAAATCGTATCACGATAGTATACAAGCATTACTTGTGTTGCAAGATAGGTGGTCAGGATAAAACATGGCTCCACACATATGCCGCACTGTTTGTTCCACTGGACTGATACAGCGGTTGAAAAGGAAAAGTACATCAATGCTTTTGTCATTTCAGCATACAGCATATATCACTAGTGCATCCTCATAAGATATTTCTTCCACCATTACATATAAATTTGGGTGTAATGAGGCTTTGTAAAGACTGTGGATTGCGAAGGTGCAGGATTTCATTTCCTTAAGGAAAAAAATTGGAGTTTTAAGTGACGCAAAACTTAAGGCTGGAGTATTTGCTGGGCTACAGATACTCGAACTATTATCAAAGCTGAACCCACTGGAGCTAGTTGCATGGGAAGCTTTCAAATAGGTTATCCACAGGATCCTATGAAGGCACAGGACAGACAGTTAAGTCGATTTAGTGTGAAACATGATAGGAGCGTGTAGAGTACTGGGTTTCCCTACGTCCCTGAAAGTGCACTTTCTTCAGTCACATCTGGCCTTCTTTACATCCAATCATGGTGACGTTAGCGATGAGCATGGCGAAAAGTTTTATCAGAATATTATTACAATAAAGGTACGCTATCAGAAGCTTTTCAATCCCATCATGAAGAAGCACTACTGTTCGTTTATTCATACAAAAAAAGACATTTTTAAACATTTTCTGCTTCCAGTGAGAATCTGTTGCATAATGTCCTTGAAGAATTCTTTAGCAATTATTTTACAATAGAGAATAAGTTTCTAATAACTCGTATTATTACCTGTGCTGTAAATTTTGATAGAACAGAATTCATAATTAGAAGAATATTGAAAGTATGTGTTTTCCACTAGCTAAAAATCCTGATGCGCTAGCTCAGTTTCGACTTCAAATTTGGAATCATCATATTCATATTGTAAATAACACCAACACCCATCTCAGTAGCTGAATATTTTTGTTGTTATTGTTGTTGTCCAGTGTTGTCTTCAGGCGATTTCTTCTTACTCTGCATATACCATAAGAACAAATTCAAACACTGATTCCACATGCCTGAGCTGGGCAAGCTGTGAGGTGTTACGGTACTTATATATGACTCTGGGGACCAACCTAGTCTGAATAAACTTTGCTGACACTCGGAGAGACCAGCAAAACTCTGCTGGGCTTGATGAAATAAGTATTGTCCTGACTCCTGACCCAAGTGGATGAGAGTTATAGATTTATTTATTAATATTTATGTTATTATTATTGGAAAGCTGTAAACTAATATAGGACCAAGGGAATTGAATGTAATATATATATATATATATATATATATATATATATATATATATATATATATATATATATATATGTCGTGCCGAATATGTAAAACTGGTCAATTAGCAAGAACTCATTGAAAATTAAGTCCTTTCTAAAATTTTCTCTTATAAGTTTAAAGATATATTTTTTTCATTAATGTTGATGTAAAAATTTATAATTTTGCACCAAAAGGAACTTAGAAAACTTACCTAACCTTATTATAACAAGAACAATTTATTTTAGGATAATCCAACTAAATATATTTTAAACAAGTTTACAATAATTTAATACTAAACTAACACAATCAAATACTTTTTTTTCGAGAGGTTCAGAATAATTTTCTCGAAATTATTGCATACACAAATTTTCACTTGTCCTATATGGCAAGAAGAGCGTTGCTATTTAAGCCAAGATCGCAAGTTCTGCCTATTCGGCACGACATATATATATATATATATATATATATATATATATATATATATATATATATATATATATATATATATATATATATATATATATAAGGACTTAGAAATATACACTTTAGTGGTTTAAACATGTGATCAGAGACACCTGACTGTTGAATCACTGTAGAAAATCTAACCAGTATATGATAATTTTCATTCCATAGTGTTTGCTCACATGTCTTTTTAAACTGCCGTAAAATATACGTCGACGTCAGGTTGGGAAATGGAACTAATTTATTGTCTTGTATTTCTTATAACTTGGCAACACTTGGTTTCAGTGCACTGTAGATACCATCTTTTATTCGTCTCGTTGTTACTTCAGTGTACCTGACACACACAGGTGATGTACAGGTTGGGGGTTATCTTTCCCAAATGGCGATAATGTTTATTATATAGATTCACGTGGAACCTTTGGGACCAATCGAGTACGAAACATAGCAGTTACCCTCGTGTGGTGTGCATCGTGTCAGGGGACTGATGAAATAACCAGTAACCTGAACCGCATGTGGGCGAGTGGTGAGAAACGCACGGCTGCTAACCAGGTCATCACCTTTAAGACCATCGTTCGTCCAGTGTTCCTGGTACTGCACTAGTTATCTATTAGTATGGGGTTCGACTCCCCGATGGATGATGAGGTACATTAACCTTAAAGACGATTGCTGTACATGGAGTACACATTAATATACTGGAATGACAGACAGCAAAGGACTGGAAAGCCCACACTAAAGCTACCTGATAATCATGTAAGACATTTGCAACAGTTAGATATCTTTATTTCGAAATGGTTGCAAATGTGTTTTATCAACTTGTCGGTATCGTATATCATTATTAGATTCACTAAAGCTGTCAGCTAAGAACTACTTACCTCTATCTAGATTAAGGATTATCGTGTCTTTGTGAGTAAGAGCAGAAGGCTTTATTTACTACGATTCAAGTACGATAAAGCAGAAGGCTTTATTTACTACGATTCAAGTACGATAAAGCAGAAGGCTTTATTTACTATGATTCAAGGATGACAAAACTGAAGGCTTTACTGTACAAATATACAAATTGCTAGAGCCACTTTTATATTCCACTGGAAAAACAATAATACATAATCGAAAAAAATGTTGATTCAGTCACATATAAACTTTCTAGAAATCGCTGATTAACTCGAAAAATTAGTATTATACTTAAAAATCTAGATATCAAAAAAGCTTTAAGATATATAATTCCTCAGAGAATGCTAATTGTGTTTACACAATTCTTAAAAAAAATTATATTTTTTGTAAGATCGTAAGAACCTAAGAAAGGAGGAACTTTGTAGCAGGCTACTGGCCCATGCTAGGCAGGTCTTACTCTCTCATGTTACTGTTCAACCTATTTTGGAAGGTACCCAAGGATTGTGCTTCAATAACTCTAGTCGGGAGTTTCTTCCTCACATTCACAACTCTGTTACCAAACAAATGCTTTCCTATATCCTTTCTAAATCTAAATTTTTCCAACCTGAACCCATTATTGCGAGTCTTTTCTTGGTTAGATATTTTCTATATTTTTGTCACGTTTTTTAGAACCTCCTTATTCCTGTTTTCCATTCGTGCAATTCAGTCATATGTCTCCTCCCTCAAATCTGCGCCTTTCCAGAGTGCAAATTCAGTGCCTTCAGTCTGTCCTAGTAGGAAAAATTTCTGATACAAGGGATTAACTTCGTCACCCTTCTGAGTTTTTTCCCCGTGCATTTCTGTCCCTTTGCTGTTATGGAGATCATACCAGTGCAGTGTAATCTAAACTGTGTCTTACCTGGTACAGTATATACAAAGCTGAAATGTGTCCTGAGTATTCCTATTGCTTGTAATTTTTATATGAACCCGAGAATTAGGGGTACCTTTAAGAGGTTGCCTGATTTTTTTCTTTCTCCAACTTTTCAGTTATACTTTGCCCATAACACGAGAACGCCTCATCCAATCGGTGTCACATTTTCATTACTTGTGTAAAGTAACGAGGACCAAATTTCTGAAGCAGTCGGAGTGTTCAGGTGATTTATGACCAGAGTTGTCTGTCATAGATTCCATGTTTGCCATAACCAAGTCCAGTATATTGTTTCCTCTAGTTGGGCTTGTCACAAATTGTAAAAAAAAAAAAATAGTTCCTAGAGAGTCGCAAGACTCAAGGTTTCCTGTTAGCTTGTTCCAGGCAATTTGGCTGAAGTTAGTCTTCCATTAGAACATTCTCATACCTAGATACCTTATCAATATTTGTCCCAAATGAGTTTACCCAGGTCATTATTGTAACAATAATTTTAAAATTTCCACATTTGGCCAAACGATAAGTCAAATTCGCTTTCGTAATTTCTCACATTATCAAGAACATGCGAGGTTGATAATGTGAGAAATCACGAAAGCGTTTGAAAGTTGAGTATTTTTTCACAGTGATTGTTTTTACTCACACACACACACACACACACACACACACACACACACACACACACACACACACACACACACACACACACTATCCATCTATCCATCGCTCTCCCTCCCTCTCCTCTATCTCTCTCTCTTTCTATCTTTCTCCCCTTCTCGTTCTCTCTAGCTCTCTCCCCCTCACACATACCTTCCATTCATCTTCCTTTTCCTCCTACCCCCTCCCTGCTGGATTTCCCTCTCTTCTCTCTAATCATCCCTTGCCTTCTCCCTATCATTCTCTCTCCCTCTCTCTGTCTGTCTGTCTGTCTCTCTCTCTCTCTCCCTCACACACACACACACACACACACACACACACACACAAGCCCCTTTCTGTGGTTAAAAAAAAATGGGTAACCCAAGAGGGCGGAGACCCAGGGGTCCGGAGGTCGAACCCAGGAGGGAGGAATTTGGGAGGGAAGATTGGGAGTTAGAGCTAAAAAAATGGAGGAAGAGTGGGGAAGGAAGCTAGCAGAGCTCAGCAGGGAAATGGAGGAGAAGATAGCTGAAGAGAGCAGGAAGTGGGGACTACAAGTCTTAGCAGCAGAGGATAAGATCAAGTGCTTAGAAGAGGAGCTAAAAAACCTGAAACAGGCTAGAGAGACAAATGACAGCACAGACATGACATCAGGAACTTCCATACCAGTCACAGACGAGGAGGCTGTAGGGATTCAGGAAAAGAAGAGCACAGAAAGATCAGATGAGAAGCCTGAAGACAATGAAGGAGACATGACATATGCAGAGACTCTAGCAGTCAACTACAGTGGCAGGGAACAGCTGAGCAGAGAAGGCAGTCCACTGAGCATAGGGGCTACAGCAAGGGCAGGGATTGAAGGCAGGGATGTTTTGATGGAAGGAACTAAAATACCTCAGAGGATGCAAAGAGAGACTCAGTGGGAGGAGGAGAGGGAGAGGTCAGTGCCTGTCTACGGGCTCCAAGAAGTCGAAGGGGACACCTACGATGAAAGAAACCAGGGGGAGAAGAAGGCAATCGAAGGTAATAGGCGAGGGAGACATGACCCAGATGGCAAATTTTCGGAGAATTGGGTGGTTTGCAAGGGGAAGGAAACGGCCTGTAAAAGTAATCTTCAAGACAGAATCAGCTCGAACCGGGGTCCTGCAGGAGAAAGCGCGACTGAGGGACAAACCAGAGTACCGGAGAGTGTACCTAGATCGCAACAGAACACAGGAGGTAGGACGTCACTGAGAGAGAGGGTACAAAAACAAAAGGAGGAACAGATTGCATTGATGAAGATGAGCAGAACCCAGACTCAGGTGGAAGGACAAATACACCCTACAGAGACACCCACAGAAGGACTCCAACTACAACAACCCCAACGCAACTGAACAATCACAACCAAAACCTACACACTGTTCCCTATGCCCCCACCCCCAACTTCACAAACCCCACCCCTACAGCAGCTACCTACGTGCACTCTGACCTTACTCCCCACATCACAAACCCCACCCACTCCACAAAGCCCCATAGGCTGCCTTCAGGGCTCCCGCTCCCTCAACCCCAATATTCTCCCAGGTCCACCGTGATAGATAAGAAGCTGAAGGTGTGGTACACGAACGCAGATGGAATAGCAAACAAATACGAGGAGTGGCATGAAAGAATCAACGAGCAGTCACCAGACATCATAGCAGTCACAGAAACGAAACACACTGAGACAATAACAGATGCAGTCTTCCCACTGGGATATCAGATCCTGAGGAAAGACAGAAGGAGCAGAGGGGGAGGAGGGGTTGCACTACTCATAAAAAAAACGATGGGGTTTCGAGGAAATAGAAGGCATAGATGGGATTGGAGAAAGGGACTAAATAGTAGGTACAATTCAATCTGGAGAACAGAAGGTAATCACTGCAGTGATGTATAACCCACCACAGAACTGCAGGAGACCAAGAGAGGAATATGAAGAGAACAACAGAGCGATGGTGGACACACTGGCTGAGGTGGCATGAAGAGCTCAATTGTGCAGTGCAAAGTTACTGGTTGTGGGTGATTTCAACCACAGGAAGATTGAGAAAACCTGGAACCTCATGAGGGTCCCGAAACATGGAGTGCCAAGATGATGGATGTGGTTCTTTAAAACCTCATGCATCAACACGTCAGGGACACTACCAGAGAGAGAGGGGAGGATGAACCAGCAAGACTGGACCTTGTGCTCACCCTGAGTAGTTCAAGCATTGAGGACATCACATATGAGAGGCCCCTTGGAGCTAGTGATCACGTAGTCCTGAGTTTTGATTACATAGTAGAGTTACAAGTGGAGAGGGTAACAGGATTCGAATGGGAAGAGCCAAACTATAAAAGGGGGGGACTATACAAGTATGAGGAACTTCCTGCAAGAGGTTCATTGGGACAGAGAACTGGTAGGAAAGTCAGTAAACGAAATGATATAATATGTAATAACAAAATGCAAGGAGGCAGAGGAAAGGTTTGTTCCCAAGGGCACCTTCAGGTTTACCTGAAGGTGCAGGGAGGCAAAAACTAAGTGCATTAGAGAATGGAAGAGGTACAGAAGGCAAAGGATCCAGGAAAACAAGGAGATCAGTCGAAGAGCCAGAAACGAATATGCACAGATAAGGAGGGAGGCCCAGCGACAGTACGAAAATGACATTGCATCGAAAGTAAAGTCTGACCCGAAACTGCTGTTTAGCCACATCAGGAGAAAGACAACAGTCGAAGACCAGGTGATCAGGCTGAGGAAAGTAGGTGGGGTACTCACAAGAAACGATCAAGAGGTATGCAAGGTGCTCAACACAAGATTTAAGAAAGTATTCACAGTGGAGACAGGAAGGACTCTGGGAAGACAGGACAGAGGGGGACACCAACAGGGAATACACCAACAAGTGCTGGATGACATGCACACAACTGAGGAGGAGGTGAAGAAGCTGCTAAGTGACATTGATACCTCAAAGGCAATGGGACCGGACAACATCTCCCCATGGGTCCTCAGAGAGGAAGCAGAAATACTGTGTGTGCAATTAACCACAATCTTCAACACATCCCTTGAAACTGGGCAAGTACCGAGGTATGGAAGGCAACAAGTGTAGTCCCCATATTTAAAAAAAGGAGACAGAAAAGAGGCACTAAATTACAGACCAGTGTCACTGACGTGTATAGTATGCAAAGTTATGGAGAAAATTATCAGGAGGAGAGTGGTGGAGCACCTGGAACGCAACGAGATTATGAACCTCATCCAGCACGGATTCATAGAAGGCAAATCCTGTGTCACAAACCTTCTGGAGTTTTATGACAAAGTTACAGAAGTAAGACACAAGAGAGAGGGGTGGGTTGATTGCATTTTCTTGGACTGCAAGAAGGCCTTTGACACAGTTCCACACAAGAGATTAGTGCAGAAACTAGAGGATCAGGCGCGTATAACAGGAAGGGCACTGCAGTGGATCAGAGAATACCTGACAGGGAGGCAACAACGAGTAATGGTACGTGATGAGGTATCACAGTGGACACCTGTGACGAGCGGGGTCCCACAGGGGTCGGTCCTAGGACCAGTGCTATTTTTGATATAGGTGAATGACATGATGGAAGGGATAGACTCAGAGGTGTCCCTGTTCGCTGATGATGTGAAGTTAATGAGGAGAATTGCATCAGACGAGGATCAGGCAGGACTTCAAAAAGACCTGGACAGGCTGGACACGTGGTCCAGCAACTGGCTTCTCGAATTCAACCCTGCCAAGTGCAAAGTCATGAAGATCGGAGAAGGGCAAAGAAGACCACAGACAGAGTGCAGGCTAGGTGGTCAAAGACTGCAAACCTCGCTCAAGGAGAAAGATCTTGGGGTGACCATAACACAGAGCACGTCTCCGGAGGCACACATCAACCAGATAACTGCTGCAGCATACGGGGGCCTGGCAAACCTGAGAATAGCGTTCCGACACCTTAGTAAGGAATCGTTCAAGACACTGTACACTGTGTTCGTCAGATCCATACTGGAGTATGCAGCACCAGTTTGGAACCCACACTTGGTCAAGCACGTCAAGAAATTAAAGTAAAAAGGTTTGCAACAAGGCTAGTTCCGGAGCTCAGTGGTATGTCCTGCGAAGAAAGGTTGAGGGAAATCGGACTGACGACACTGGAGAACAGGAGGGTCAGGGGAGACATGATAGCGATATACAAAATACTGCGTGGAATAAACAAGGTGGATAGAGACAGGATGTTCCAGAGAGGGGACACGGAAACAAGAGGTCACAATTGGAAGCAATAGAGTAGTCATGAATTGGAATAGCGATGTAGTGGAGGCAGGAACCATGTATAGCTTTAAGACGAGGTATGACATGGCTCAGGAAGCAGAGAGAGAGGACCTAGTAGCGATCAGTGAAGAGGCGGGGCCAGGAGCTGAGTCTCGACCCCTGAAACCACAATTAGGTGAGTATACACACACACGCACGCGCGCGCGTGCGCACAGTATAGACAAGGTGGACAAAGACAGGATGTTCCAGAGATGGGACACAGAAACAAAGGGTCGCAGATGGAAGTTGAAGACTCAGATGAGTCAAAGGGATGTTAGGAAGTATTTCTTCAGTCGTAGAAAGTGACGTAGTGGAAGCGGGAACCATACATAGTTTTAAGACGAAGTTTGATAAAGCTCATGGAGCAGGGAGAGAGAGGACCCAGTAGCAATTGAAGAGGCGGGGTCAGGAGCTATGACTCGACCCCTGCAATCACAAATAGGCGAGTACAAATAGGCGAGCTCACACACACACACACACACACACACACACCGTAATAAACAATTTTCACATATATACTCTTCCATTCTTTTGCGGCGAGGCGGTGCAGCATTTGTTGCCTCCGATATTGAAACTAAGGCACTGCAAATTTAGTGGGCGTATAAATAACGAAGGCGAAGAGGTTTTCATTTGGTGTTGGGAGTAGTTTCTTCCTAGGCACTCTGGGGGACAAAGCTCTATTATATTGTATTCAAGACACAAGCCAACTCCAACTCTCTCCGCGGCCAAGTTTGCATTTCTCCCATTTGTATTCTTGTTGAAGATGTCCTCTTATATGCTTTAAGTTGAAGTCCTCGTTTTTATTCCTTACAGTTTACTGTTATGGAGTGCGCTATTCATTTCAGTACTGGAGCATTCATTATGTAATTTAAAACAAACGTTCTTAACACAGCTCACCGATATCATTTTTCTCACTTAATTGTTAAGTCATTTCGTCTACTGATGCTGCTTCGTGCTTGATAAATGTATTCTGAACATTAAGTAAGCGCAACACATTCAGGAGCTTGGTGTCTGGTAGAACCAGCCTTCTTACAGTCTTTTGTTGCAGGTCTTTGAAAATATTCTTGCATACGAACGCCCACATCAAATGGATAATACACAACCCAAATTCATAAGCAATTTTTTTTTCTCTCACTCACTCACACACACACACACACACACACACACACACACACACACACACACACACACACACACACACACACACACACACACATATATATATGCACTAACACACACATTCTAGTAGCGACCAGTGGAGCCATGAGCTGTGACTCGACCCCTGCAACCACAAATTGATGGTTGCACCTCTTTCTGTCAATATTGTCATTTCACGTATTGTTTTTTCGATTCTTATTAAGTGTTCTCATGCTGCCACTTTCCTTCTAGTGTGATTTTTACAAATGCTCGGGTTTCACTAGTCTTAGCTGCTGTGTTCTTTTCTGCTTTCTTATCATTGCATAGTTTATAGCTCTTCAGCATAGTTTCCAATAATCCAGTCGTTCTCTTTTCCTTGTCAGCTGTTAGGATTCTTTTAATCTCTTTTTGCCTTTGTTTATGCAAAGTCTAATCTCTATTACCTCTTTTTTCATTAACTGGTACAAGTCTCTGAAGCTAGAGGCATATCTCAAGTTACTTCTATGTTTTGCCTTCAATTTCTCTTACTGAGTTTTATTCAGACACTTATTTCTGTAATAACGTTGGCTTGTAATAGCTTGACAAAGCTTCAGGAGAGAGAAACGTTACCACAATAAAAATGTCGCATTAGTTGCACATGTGTCCTTAAACATAACTTATTTCTGCATAATTACCTCTGTTATGATCTGTTCTTCATTTCATCTCTTTCTTCTCTCCGTCCTCATTTTCAACATTCAGTGGAAACATTGGATTATTTGGTTGCTGGCACCAGGAAAAAATCGTCATATTCAGTTTCCTCAACGTCAGCTTTGCTTAGGACAGCGGTTCCCATACGGTGAGTCCATGGATCCTAAGGGTCCACGCCAAGACTTTAGGGGTCCATGCCAAAACTTTAGGGGTGGGGGTCCATGCCAAAACTTTAGGGGTGGGGGTCCATGCCAAAACTTTAGGGGTGGGGGTCCATACTAGGCGGTGAAAAAATACAAAAAAAAAAACTGAAAAATGCGAGAATTTAAACATATGCAAATAATGAAACAATGTAAATAAGCAGCACCAAAGTTTTAAACTTAAATTTTGAGAAAATATACTTCAATGTTTTTTTTTTTTTTTGCGAGGGGAAGGATAAGCACATAAAATTTTTTTGTGGCGAGGGCAAGAATAAGCATATTACATTTTCTTTTGGCGAGAGTAAAGACAAGCTCATTCCATATTTTGGGGGGCGAGGGAAAGGATAAGCGCATTTCAATTTTTGACGACAGCAAGAATTAGGGCATTCAACTTTTCTGGCGAGGGCTAGGTAAGTGTATTCCATTTTTTTTTCGGGGGAGAGGAAGGTGGAGGATAAGTGCAATCCATTGGCTATCTCAATTCTTCTCTAGGCTACATTTTGTCTTAGAAATAACTAAATAACGAAACTTTTGCAGTATTGGAAGGGCGAGGAAGCTACTTTTAGTGCATATGATAAATTCACCCTTCTCATTCTCTACGTCTCCATAATTTTAAGTATTTATCTTCGGTTGGCTGGACAGAAAAAGCCTCAGTCAGCGTTCTTTTAATAGGTTAGTTTCCTACACTCAGTGGCAGTCATTTATAAAACTGAAAAGTGGAGGTTGTTTGTTTCGTCTGATGTAAAAAGCGTGTATTTTATCTTTAGTTTCAGTATGTAATTAGTAAGTTAGTTCTATGCAACTTTAGATGTATCCATAACCTTCAGAGGCTGAGAGTGAAAAATACTGGAGATCAAATAGCTTAGGGAAAATACTAAATCCTTATTTACATAGTTTATCCATACCTAGTATTCATGCTGTCTTCAACATGATAGCTTATAAAGTTTCTCGTTACTGGCCCATCATCTTTCGTCTCTGTTCCTGGTACTACCTATGATTCCATTTCTCCCAGTCAGTTGCTTTATTAAATTTACCATTACTGTGTACAACAACGTATTTGCTTTTGAGATAGCAGTACGTGCTATGGGTTCATTCGAGAATGCTGATTTCGAATCTGAAATCAGGATTAATTCAGTATTTCAGTACATACGGATTTTTAATAATGGACAGAAATGAAGAAAAATTTCACATATTTTGAGCACTGTTAACGAGGTATTTACAATTTCGAAACATGTATATTCGTCAACTTAGTGATGCAATGTTCATTTTGTTTTAATAAACACTGCATCAAAAATATATATCACGTGTTTTAAATGATCAAAATGTTCACGTGTTTTAAGTATTCCTGACGAGCTGGCGACTGGTGAACAGCACATGCAACTTGGTCAATGTGCACGATATTTTTTTTTTCATAAACAATGCTTGGAAAATATATTTTCCAGTAACTATAAACCTTTAACGTGCAGGGTCACTTCTGACTTCTGATCTGAAATCTGCATTTTCGAATTTAGGGCGCATAAATTTACCTCGTTAGTAACAAAACTAAAATGTTTTTGTTGTTCTGTGTTAATGTAGATTTGCTCTACTCTATTTTTAATTCCATTATCTTTTGATACTGCTTTTTCCAGGATCTATCTATGTTGTTATCCTCATTCTCTCATCTTAACCGCCTTGTTTTCCTTGGAGAATTGTTATCTACTGTAGTTATGTCCCTGTTTCTTCCTATATATGGTGTCCTTGCTGCATAGTCTCCGGAATCTCTAGTATGAAGTTTTTTTCGTCATTTTTTTTAAACTCTACATTGCTTCAGTTAGTGATGTGTCTGTGGGGAATGGTTACTCTTTCGTAATTACTTGCCAACACTAGCTGTCGACCCCACAGTCTGGCAACAATTCTTCCTAAAATTGTAAATGTATGTAACGCAAAAGGCTCGATCTTCTGACATCCCGACAAACAGACTATGGCATCGGGTGTAGTTTCATTAGTGGAGATATATTCGTGGTGTCCCGTCTCCTTTCATTAATTTATAATTTTTCGATTTGCAATAGTTGTTTATCTAAAGTTTAATGATTATCAGATTGTTGTCCCTCATAACAGCTTTATCATTCACAAATTCTAAGTTACCCTTGTTACACCTGCGTATTTTGTATTTGTGTGAAACCATTGAGACTCGATTTTCCTTCCTGAGACTGCACCTGTGCCGTCCCTGACAACAGCAGCCGCGAGTGTGATAAATTATTCTGTACAAATATGTCGTGTGTCTGGTGCTCAGCGGACGGAGGATCGAGCGTCCAATACTTCTACTGAATGACCCACAAGGGTTTAGCGAGTCAGGTAAATAGTAATAATAATAACAATAATAATACGCGCTCTTCTACTTATTTACATGTTTCCTGCAATATATTTTACTCATATTTTTAAAGATGTGTGAGCAAAATCACATTTATGGAAGGATTCAGGGAAAACAAGTTAACAGGATTCGAGTCCTGGAGGTGGTAAGTACAGTGCATATTGCAGATCGGAAGGTTATTTGATTTGTAATGTCTGCGCCCTTCTGACAAGACAACCAATGAATGAATGAAAATGAATGTGTTTCCTTTACTGTATCGCCCTGCCATCTGGTGGGTGACGGTCAGTGTAGGTAAAATGATTTACCTTGTATTTCTTTAACTCTCTTTTATTTCTCACATTTGCCTTCCTGCAGCCCTGGCTGATTCTCTGGATTTTTTTCTTTTTCGCTCCTTTCACTTTGTAAGTAAGCTATCCATCATCTTTATTGTAGTTTTGCTTTCCGGTTTTCTTTCCCCATGTGTGTGCGTGTGTACTTACTTATTGTAATCGCCTATTTGTGGTTGCAGGGGTCGATTCATAGCTCCTTGGCCCCGCCTCTTCACTGATTGCTACTAGGTCCTCTCTCTCCTGCTCCTCGAGCTTTATCAAACCTCGTCTTAAAAACTATGTATGGTTCCTGCCTCCACTACGTCACTTTCTAGGCTGTTCCACTTCCTGACAACTCTATGACTGAAGAAATACTTCCTAACATCTCTTTGACTCATCGTAGTCTTCAACTTCCCATTGTGACCTCTTGTTTCTGTGTCAAATCTTTGGAACATCCTGTCTTTGTCCACCTTGTCATTTCCTCGCATTATTTTGTGTCGTTATCATGTCTCCCCTAACCTTCCTGTCCTTCAGTGCCGACAAACCGATTTCACTTAACCTTTCTTCGTAGGACAATCCCCTTAGCTCTGAGACTAGTTTTGTTACAAACCTTTGCACTCTCTCTAATTTCTTGACGTGCTTGACCAGGTGTGGATTCCAAATTGGTGCTGCATACTCCAATATGGGCCTGACGATTCCTTACTGAGGTATCGGGACGCTATTCTTAGGTTTGTCAGGCTCTTATATGCTGCAACAGTTATCTAGTTTATGTGCGCCTCAGGAGATGTGCTCGGTATTATATTCACCTCAAGATCTTTCTTCTTGTGTGAGGCTTGCAGTCCTTGGCCACCTACAATATACTCTGTCTGCGGTCTTCTTTGCCCTTCCCCGATCTTCATGACTTTGCATTTGGAGGGATTAACTTCAAGAAGTCAGTTGCTGGACCAGGCTTGTAGCCTGTGCAGCCTTTGTAGTCCAACAGGGACACTTGACTCTATCCCTTCCGTCATGTCATTCACATGTACCAAAAAGCGCACAGATCCTAGGTTTAACCCATTTGGAACCCCGCTCGTCACAGGTGCTCACTCTGACACCTCTTCACGTACCATGACTCATTGTTGCCTCCCTGTTAGATATTCTCTGATCCATTGCAGTGCCTTTCCTGTTATGCGTCCGTGATTCTCTAGCTTTTGCATTAATCTCTTGTGAGGAGCTGTGTCGACGGCCTTCTTGCAGTCCAAGAAAATGCAGTCTACCCACCCCTCTCTCTCGTGTCTTACTTCCGTTACCTTGTCATAAAACTCCAATAGGTTTGTGCCACAGGATTTTCGTTCCCTGAAACCGTGCTGGTAGTCGTGTAAAAGCTTGTTTCTTTCTAGGTGCTCCACCACTTTCCTCCTGATAATCTTCTCCATGACTTTGTATAATATACACGTCAGTGAAACAGGTCTGTAGTTTAATGCCTCGTGTCTGTCTCCTTTCTTTAAAATTGGGACTACATTTGCCATCTTCCATACCTCAGGTAGTTGCCCAGTTTCGATGGATATGTTGAAGATTTTTGTTAGTGGCACTCACAGCATCTCAGCTCCCTCTCTAAGGACCCATGGAGAGATGCCCGATTCCACCGTTTTTGAGGTATCAAGTTCACACAGCAGTGTCTTCTCCTCGGTTCTGTATATTTCATTCAGCACTTGTTGGTGTACCTCCCTATTCTGACTTCCTGGAGTCCTTCCTGTCACCACTGTAAATGCTTCTTTACATCTCACGTTGAGCACCTCACATACTTCCTGGTCGTTTCTTTTGAACTCCCCACCTCCCTTTTTCAGCCTGATTACCTGGTCCTTGACTTGTTTTCATCCTGATGTGGCTATACAACAGCTTCGGGTCAGACCTGACTTTCGATGCTATGTCATTTTCGAATTGTCACTGAGCCTCCCTCCTTATCTGTGAATACTCGTTTCTGGCTCTTCGACTAATCTCTCTATTTTTCTGGGTTCTTTGTCTTTCGTACTTTTTCCAGTCTCTAGTGCACTTAGTTTTTTGCCTCTCAACACTTTTGGGTGAACCAAGGACTCGTTCTGGACTTCCCATTATTTCTGTTGCCATTTGGAGCAAACCTCTCCTCTGCCTCCTTGCATTTTGCTGTCACATAGTCCATCATTTCTTTTACTGGTTTTCCTGCCAATTCTCTTTCCCACTGAATGTCTTGCGGGAAGTTTCTTATGCCTGTGTAGTCCCCCGCTTTTGTAGTTTGTCTCCTCCCGTCCTATTCCTGCTACCATCTTCACTTGTAGCTCAACTGTGTATTCAAAGCACAGAACCAAACGATCACTAGTTCCAAGGGGCCTTTCGTAC
Source organism: Cherax quadricarinatus (assembly GCF_038502225.1). Lineage (NCBI taxonomy): Eukaryota > Metazoa > Arthropoda > Malacostraca > Decapoda > Parastacidae > Cherax > Cherax quadricarinatus. The sequence continues at coordinate 6,699,838 of NC_091307.1, forward strand.
ATGATATCCTCGATGTCCAAACTACTCAAGGTGAATACTAGGTCCAGTCTTGTTGGATCATCCTCACCTCTCTCTCTGGTAGTGTCCCTGGCATGTTGATGCATGAGGTTTTCCAGTACCACATCCATCATGTTGGCTCTCCATGTTTTGGGACCTCATAACTTTGCTCAACCCATGTTTGCTTTTCTGGCCACCTCGGCTATTGTGTCTACCATTGCTCTGTTGCTCTCTTCGTATTCTTCTCTTGGTCTCCTGCAGTTCTTTGGTGGGTTGAACATCACTGCAATTACCACCTTAGGGTCCCCAGACTGGATTGTTCCTACTATGTAGTTCCTTTCGCCCATTCCATCCATTTCTTTCATTTCCTCAAATCCCCACCGGTTTTTAATGAGCAGTGCAACTCCTCCTACCCCTGTGCTCCCTCTATCTTTCCTCAGGATCTGATATCTAGGTGGAAAGATTGCATCTGTTATCCTGGTGAGTTTCGTTTCTGTGAGTGCTATTATGTCTGCAAATGTCTCCTTGATCCTTTCATGCCATTCCTTACATTTATTTGATATTCCGTCTGCATTTGTATACCAAACCTTCAACCTCTTTTCTAAAACTGTGTTCTGGGGCGTACGTTGGGGTTGAGGAAGCTTGTTGTGAAGGTGGAGTTTGTTATGAGGTGCGAGGGGGCACTGGGTATAGTATGTGGATTTTAGGATAGAATGCGTGTGTGTGTGTGTGTGTGTCTCGGTCATTCATTTATCTTCCACTCCTTACCTCTCCTCGACCCTCTTTCCTTTAACTAATGTTCTAACCTTCAGCCATTATCTCTTCCCACTCATTCACCCAAGCCCGCACTTCCTCATCCAAACCCACTCACTCAAACCACTCATCCAAACCACTAGCCCAAACCCTCCCTCTCACTGAAACCCACAATCATTCACGAAAGTTATCCCTCACTAACCATATCTTCCACATTCTTCCAAAAACTCTCATTCCAAAACCTCCACACACACTCACACTCCCACACCTTCACATTCCAACACATCCACCACACCCCCACAATCCCACACCCTCATATTCCAACACTTCTACACCCCTACACTCCCACACCCTCACATTCCAACATCTCCATACACACCCCCACAATTCCACACTCCCACACTCATCTTCCAAACTATAGTAAATGTATTTCGCCAATGACGTCAGTCACACTGGAGGCCCACATGTTTGCAGCGAGTCTTAAACTTGTTTCGACGTGTCCTCAGCTCGTCTGTCCAAGTTAAGAGGATCTGCGACCTGCAGAGCGTGTCACCTGGGACCCTCTGGTGGTGCAACTTCTGCACCACCACCACTACCACCACCACCGTGCCAGCACCACCTCCGTGCCAGTACTACCGCCGTGCCAGCACCACCATCTCGTCACCTCCACCACTACCACCATCATCCTACCACCACCACCACCATCATCCTACCACCACCACCACCACCATCATCCCACCTCCACCACCATCCCATCACCTCCACTACCACCACCTCCATCACCACCGCCATCCCACCACCACCATCCCTCCACCACCATCATCCCACTACCACCACCATCCCACTACCACCACTATCCCACTACGACCACCATCTTCCCACTCCCCCCACCATCCCACTACCACCATCATCTCTATCGCACCATCTCCACCAGACCCCTCACCATCCCACCATCCCTTCACCATCCCATCATCCTATCACCATCACCACCAATATCGCCATCCCAACAAAACCACTACCGTGATTACCCAAAGTCGCCATTTCCATCCTAACACTACAGCCACCATTAACCCACGACCGCTCGATCATCACAACAATATTATGATTTAGCAGCAAGGAAGAGGATCGGCTGAATAACTAGAATATTCAAAATAAGAAATGTCTCTTGGATGAATATTAACGACTTCCCTCCAAGGCAGGCGACGATATGGAGCTGGAGAACAGAGAACATACACTGTACTTACAAATTCAGTCAAGCACTTGACTTACTGGAAATGCTTAGTCTCTGGAACTGTGCTTCTTGGAATGTAGGCGAGAGAGATGCATCATCTACAAAAGGAAAATTCTGGAATGACATCTCCCAAACCAGAACACTGAAATCACTCCATATGAAAGCAAGAGGCTTGGAAAACTGAGCAAAATAACTCCAGTGAAAAGCTGGATTAGGATAAGAACACTAAGAGGTTTCAGTAAGTGTAAAGAAACATAAGCTCATCAACATCCTTCCGTCCTGCAAAAAAAGGAAATCCCCAAAGCACTTCGCAGTCAGTTCCTAATTTGCTGGACTGTGGTACCAGAATACGTTGGCACCAACTAGGCTGATCGATCAGTTTAGTAACTGGGTCTTTTCCGGAGTCAGTGTAATCGGTAGCAGACTGTTTTATATCAAATGTTAATTTTGTAGCATTTTTTAAAGTTCTCTGTCGAGGTAAAAGATGGTTTGTTGTTCTCTATGGAACCTCCGGGAACCAAAACATTGATCATAAAATGAAAAAATCCACATATAGACAAGGGCCAAATATTTATTCATCTGTATATGTCGATCCTAGACTACGGTCCTCATTAGGAACATAAAGAGGGAGAAAACTCAGGTTATACAGTCTATCCGCGGTAGATATGACATCAGTTTTAGCTAACGTGCGAAATAGCTGGTCCTTTCAGAAGAATAACATTGGAAGCATCTCTGATAGACCAAATGCCCAGCTTCAGCATTTCTAAATTCTAATTACAACGGTAATCATTGACAAATTCACTTTGAAGAAATGCATACCTGCACTTAATCACCAAGTACCACAGTGCAGCTATTACTACCACGAGAGGATATTCCATAATTAGTATATCACACATGCTAACCATGCCTCCAAACTGACAGCTAGAACTGATGCCCCAGTCACCCAGACCTAATTATATTACCTGTCAATTTCTCTCTATACTGCTCTTGAAAATCTCAAATTTCATTCTACATAGAAGTTTCCTCATTCCTTACACATGTAAATGTATATCTCCTGGGCAATGTGAATTGTTTTTCACCTCCTGTTACACTAATCAGTCTGTGCCAAGTGTAAATTTACTGAATTAATTAAGCGTTCAAAACTCAACACTGGCTTTAATTGGTTGCTAATTATTTTCTTGCTAGCGAGCGGGTACAGACCTCGGGAGCACTTGATGCGACAGTCAGACCTCGGGAGCACTTGATGCGACAGTCAGACCTCGGGAGCACTTGATGCGACAGTCAGACCTCGGGAGCACTTGATGCGACAGTCAGACCTCGGGAGCACTTGATGCGACAGTCAGACCTCGGGAGCACTTGATGCGACAATCAGACCTCGGGAGCCCTTGATGCGACTATCAGACCTCGGGAACACTTGATGCGACAGTCAGACCTCGGGAGCACTTGATGCTACAGTAAGACCTCAGGAGCACTTGATGGAACAGTCAGACCTCGGGAGCACTTGATGCTACAGTAAGACCTCAGGAGCACTTGATGGAACAGTCAGACCTCGGGAGCACTTGATGTGACAGTCAGACCTCGGGAGCACTTGATGCGACAGTCAGACCTCGGGAGCCCTTGATGCGACAGTCAGACCTCGGGAACACTTGATGCGACAGTCAGACCTCGGAAGCACTTGGGGTAGTCAGACCTCAAAAGCACTTGATGCGACAGTAAGACCTCAGAAGCACTTGATGCGACAGTAAGACCTCGGGAGCACTTGATGCGACAGTCAGACCTCGGGAGCACTTGATGCGACAGTCAGACCTCGGGAGCACTTGATGAGACAGTCAGACCTCAGGAGCGCTTGATGGAACAGTCAGACCTCGGGAGACCTTGATGCGACAGTCAGACCTCGGGAACACTTGATGCGACAGTCAGACCTCGGGAACACTTGATGCGACAGTCAGACCTCGGGAACACTTGATGCGACAGTCAGACCTCGGGAACACTTGCTTTTCTTTCTCCTCTTTTTATTTTTCCTCTTCCTATTCCTTCTCTTTCTCCTGTTCTTCCTCTTCGTGTTATTTCTCTATCTTCCTGTTCGTTTTCTTCTGGTCCTACTTCTCTGCTATCTTCATGACTTTCATGATCCTGTCTCCTACTATTTCGTTTATATTTTCCAATTTTTCCCCCACTTTCTCTCATTTACCTCTTCCATTTGCTCATCATTTCCACTTTTCCTTCTTCACCATTCACTATTTATTCTTAGTGTTTTCTTCCTCTCTCTCTCTCTCTCTCTCTCTCTCTCTCTCTCTCTCTCTCTCTCTCTCTCTCCTTGTCTAAACAATATACATTTTTGTTTTTGTGTTTTAATTTTGTTTGACCTATTTTTATTTTTTCGTTCTTACATTACTCTCGCCCCTTATCCTTACCTTTTTTTATTGTCCAGTTTTTAATTCGTCTATTTGCAACTGTGAATGAATGAAGATAAGAACATGTAAAATAAAATACAAAATACTGAAAGATAATGCAGATTATTTAGTTAAAAGTGATATTAAAAATGTGAAACGTGAAGAGTATATGGAGGAGAAGGAAGAGAAGGTTAGAAGAGAAAAAAGAGGTAACATAGAAGGTCGATCAGGAGCAAGAGAAAGAAAAGGAGAGATAAAGAAGTGAAGAGCAAATAATAATAATAATAATAATAAATGGGGTAAAGCGGTAAAGAAAGATGAACAGGAAAGAATAACGATGACAGGGAGTAGGTGGAAGCGGAGGAGAAATAATAGAAAGAGGTTAAAGAGGTGGCACAGACAAACGAGAAGAGGGTAGAAGGAAAGGATAAGAAGTATTGGGGGAAGCGAGGAGGGGCTGAGGTCTATCAAAAGCATTTTAGCACCACAAAGGAAATAAATCAATTTATTCCAGTAATGGGTCTGGAGGGAGTGGGGCAAAAACACGGGGAAGAAATCTTTTTGCCCTCTGATGTGAATTAGTGACGCCCGCAGCTGCAATTTATTTCTCGTTTATGGGATGATGGGAGTATTTAGTGCATTCGGTTTTCTGAAATTTTTTCTCAATATTTTCCCCTAAGATTTGTACGAGTGAGAGTCAATTGATTGCCGACAGAGAGAGAGAAAGAAAGAAAGAGAGAGAGAAAGAGAAAGAAAGAGAGAGAGAGAGAGAGAGAGAGTGAGTGAGTTTGCCTGAGTTGCTTTTCTCTTTTTCTTTCTACTCTTTCTACACTTCACGGTGATGGGACTCACTGAAAATCAATTTTTTAAAAATACTGCAAGATCTGCACAAGAAATAAAAATGATAAATAATATAGTTTTAATCTGATGCAAAGCAGCGCGTTAATGACACACTTTTATTTTTGTATGACTTACAACTTAATGTCTGTATAGTCCTTGTGGCTTAGCGCTTCTTTTTGATTATAATAATAATTGCAACTTAATATTAATTTTCCCAATATTGGATATGGAGAGGGAGGAGCAGCCTGGAAAAACTACACAAAGAGATAGACATGAGAAAACCGAGAAGTGAGCAGAAGAGCCAGAAATGAAAATGTGAGAGCGAGAAGAGAAGATAAGCGACAATTTAAAAATGACTTAGCAGCAAGAGTTAAGTCTGAAGGAAAATTGCTTCACAGCTACGTCAGAAGGAAGGTGACAGTAAATGACAACGTAGAAAAGAGGAGAGTTTTCGAGAACATAGAAAAAATTTTTTGAAAGGAGAGCTCTCAGTGGAAATGGGCAACAACTGAGAGCCAGAAAGTACAATAACGGGTACTGGACACCATACAACAGGCGATGGGCCACCAAAATTTTCATTAGGGAATTGGGGAGACGGAGCGAAGGTATTGTGCGAACCACTGCCTAAAATCTACAAGGCAGTTACCAGATATATGGAAAACTTCTAATATAATCCTCATATTAAAGAGAGAAGACATGAAGTACTGAACTACAGACCAGTATCACTGACGTACATACCATACAAGAGAAAAGGGAGTGTGTTGGATCACGGGAGATTTAGTTTCATAAACAACAGCAACACGGGTGTGGAGATGGCAAATCTTGTCTCACAAACATGCTAGAGTTCTATGATAAAATAACGAGAACAGAAGTGAGGCAGGAGGAGGAGAGACGGGTGAATTGCATACTCTTGGACTGCAAGAAGGCATGTGATACTGTACCTCAAAAGAGACAGAGTCAAAAACTTCAGGAGCAGGCAGAACCAACAAAGATTGCTCTACAAAGGATCAAAAAGTAGCTTATGGGAAGAAGATAACGATTGTTTGTCCGTGAGATGTGTCACAATGAAAAGTTTTACAGAGTTCAACAGATATCGATACTCTCTAGTATATATGAATGACGTACCGGAAGACATATTGATGTGCGTCCATGTTAGCAGATGTATATTAATTGTGAATAGAAGTTGATAATGAAATGAAAAAGCTGCAAATAGGCCTATAAAAACTACAGGGGACGTCAGACAAGTGGCTGTTGGAATTCAACCCCAACAAATGCAAAGTTATGAAAAATTAAGAAAGGGGTAAGAAAACAGGAATCTGAAAATAGTCTTGGGGGACAGGCTGCAAACGTCTCTCAAGGAGAAAAACCTAGAGGTGATCATTATGCCGAGCATATCGCCGAAGGCAGACATTAACAGAATAAACTCTGTAGTTAATGCTCGTTTGGCAAATCTAAAATCAGCAATGAGTCATTCACGACCCAACATGAGACGTATGTCAGGCCCATCCTAGAAACTGGAGAACGTGTACAGGTATGAAACGAGACTAGTCCCACAGCTAAGAAAGATGAGCTATGTTAAAAAGCTAAAGGTACTAAACTTGACGATGTTAGAGGGTAGAAGAACCAGAGTAGATGTAGAAACAAAATGCAGAATAATCATAAGACTTGATATCGTAGAGAGAAATAAGCTTTTTGAGAGGGAGAAAGCAGGTGGACGAAAAAATTCATGGATGACTTACAGGGATGTTAGCAAAAACTTCTTCAGCCTGAGGATGCTCAGGAAGTGGAATTACCTGGAGGAAGAATTAGTAGAGGTAGGTTCCATACATAGACGGGGTCTACGAGCCGAAGAGGTAGTAAACTCAAAAGCAAGAGGCAGGGCCAGGAGCTGAGATTCCAAACCATGCAACACCAAATAGATGAGCGCGCGCACGCCCACACACACACACACACACACACACACACACACACACACACACACACACACACACACACACACACACACACACATAAACGCTACCACTTGCCACTGCCATAAAGGATCTAATTATGCCGGTGGGTTCATTAAAATACATAAGCTGGAGGGGGAGGGAGAGAGGACCAGAGGCTGCAGGACTGACTGCAGACTTCATCAAGATTTATGCCCTCGGAATCAGCTAAACGACTAGGGTTGAGGCCAACCTCTTGCTTTATATTCCTGTTGGATCAGTTTCAGGATGGGATGGTAGGAGCTGCATTCAACGCTCAGAGAAAGCAGAGGAATATAGGAAGTGTGGATTAAAAACTATTTTCTTTTAATTACTAGTGGATCATGTTTAATTAAAGGAGATGGTCTCAGGTGGATTCAACGCCGGGGGAATGGGAAGGAAAGATAGGGAGTTTGGATGGAAAGCCATTTTTCTTTTAATTACAAGTGGATCGGATTTAATCAAGGAGTTGGTCTGAGGTGAATTTATCGATAACATTGGAGAGATTTTTTTTTTATTGATTATAGATTAGATTCAGGTGTGAGATATATATGTTGATGGTTCCTGATACCATCGCCCCCGCGCCCCGGTCTCAGACCAGGCCTTTGAAATAGAATAGAAAGACTTAACCGGAATAACTTGTAAACACTCAGGAAAATTGAGATAATGATTATACCCACAGAAAAGCGCTAAACCCACAAGGGTCATACAGCACCGATGGAATGGGAAGCAATCAGGTTAGATTCAAGAAATGGGAGGGCAACTCCCATTCTTCATATCAAGAGCCGATCACCAGCATTAGACATCCTCCTTGATACTGAAGTCAAGTAGACAACCCATCCTTTTAACTTCCATAAAAAATTATGTGGATTTTTCACGTACAGTTTCCAGTAAATTACGCAGGTTAGTTTAGTTTAGGTTACGATGTCTTCTATTAATTAAAAATAATCGATTACTGTATAACATACCACTACAGAAAAAAAATATGTTAATAGGATATACGTAGGCCATTCACTGAGCGCTGTAGCATAACTATGTCAGATTTTCACTGTTGAAGGTGCCTTCATCAGTCACCCATTTGACTTTCTGTACAATAGTGAAATAATGTCTGACAGTAAGTGGAAGTTTGTGAGATTTACCTGTAAGGTTGATATGGATTATCGCTGAAGATGAGTGATGATTATTTTTCGCTCAAATAATCGGCTTCTCAAAGCTACCGAGGCAGATTAACCTCTTTTAGAAACTCGCGGCCAGCTGCCGACACCATTATTCATTGTCACTCGTTAAATGGCACTTCAGTGGCTCGTAACTTAACTGATCTCCTTATGTGGATGAAAAGTTGTTTGTTTGTGCTGCTCTCACAGCCTGGTGAGAAAACCTTGCACTCAACCTCGTTCTCACCACCTTGCCACCGTGCCTTCAACGATGATCTCACCACCCAATGTACAGACTGTGCGTTTAACGACGATCTCACTACCTAACCTACAGACCGTGCGTTTTACGACGATTTCTCGCAACGTTACGTACAGATCATGCATTCAACGACAATCTCTCCACCTTACGTACAGACCGTGGGTTCAACTATGATCTCTCGTAGTTTACGTACAGACCTTGCATTTAATGACGATCTCACCACCTTGCGTGCAGATCTTGCGTTTCACGACACTCACCACCTTGCGCACAGTCCTCCCATTTAATTAACGACAGTCTCACTAAGCCAGGCGGATAGACTGTAACTTACAACGAACAGAATAACTAGACTTGCGATCTATTAAAAATCATTTAGTAGAAATTTTCATTTCTGTGTGGTTATGTCTGTGTGGTTATGTCTAATAACATTATATACTTCGTACTTGTAAATGTATGGCATCATATGCTGAGATTCCATGTCTATCGTGCTGGGATTGTATAGTTTCATATGCTGTGATTGCATGATCTATCATGCCGAGATTGTCTCATGCTGAGATTGTTTTGTCTTAGGTGCTGGGGTTGTATTGTTAATTATGCTGGAATTGTATTGTCTCTTATGAAAGGACGGTATGGTCTGTCATGCTGGGAAAGTGCTGTCATGTTAGGATTGTATGAGTATGCTTGCTAAGATTGTATAATATCTCTAACATATATTTTTTTCTTTTTCTTTAGTTCAGTTGGCCCTCTCTCTGGGTCGTACAATGGCTATGATATCCATTCGTATTTGGTACTTTCTATGGAATATAATAATATTATTATTATTATTATTATTATTATTATTATTATTATTATTATGTATAGTATAATAGCTGCCGTTATTCTACAATCACTGCACTAGGAGTGCCACCTTCTACCACCACTACCACCCATTTAAATATCAAATTCCTAACAATGCCACCTACTGCCATCGCTTCCATTTACTTTGCAACTAGTGTGTGTGAAATTTAAATGGCATTTCAAATGACAAACTAGCTTCACTGCCACTCAGTCAAAATAAAGCCGACTAGAGGCACAAAGAGACCCCATGGTTCAGCTATTGTTGCAAATATGGAAATAAAAATATAAAAGAAATGTAGAATACGAACCGTTCCAGAAAACATAACTAAGAAAGAAATTCAGAATAAGGGAGGTAGAATAAAAGGGAGATTGTCGTAGTAGTTAAGGCAGAAGAGGAGACAGTTATTCCTTAACCACAGCAGAAGAAAATTTCCAGAAAGTATCTTATAAAAAGGTTTAAAAATTAAGAGTTTAAGATTCCACAGTTTTTTCATCTCTGCTCAGGGGCCATTACTAGAAGCATGGCAGCCACACAGTTGTCAAACATCAGAACAATATGAACAAAGTAATGATACTCGCACAGGAATTCAACGCAGCAGCAATGAGACCCGGCAAAATAATTCCTTGGATAAGGAAGGACGAAGTCAAAACCCTGAACATGGTCCTTTTCACGATCGTCAATAAAATGCTAGAGATAGAAAGTGGCTAGCACCTGGAAAATAACTAATGTAATCCATCTCTAGAGTAAGTTATGTGTGTGTGTGTGTGTGTGTGTGTTTACTCATATGTACTCGCCTATGTGTAGTGGCAGGGGTCGACTCTCGGCTCTTGGTGCCTCCTTTTCCCTAGCCCCTATTGTGGTATCTTTTTGGCTTCCAAAGCCTTAACGCACCTCTTCTTGTATGGATCCATCTTCTACCACTCCTCAGTCCAGATTATTCCAATTCTTTCCTATTTTAAGACGCCAAATGACTTCGAACAGGCGATAAATGACATGCCCTTGCACTCTGCCCCAGGGCCAGACTCATGGAACTCTGTGTTCATCAAGAACTGCAAGAAGCCCCTATCACGAGCCTTTTCCATCCTATGGAGAGGGAGCATGGACACGGGGTTCGTCCCACAGTTACTAAAAACAACAGACATAGCCCCACTCCACAAAGGGGGCAGTAAAGCAACAGCAAAGAACTACAGACCAATAGCACTAACATCCCATATCATAAAAATCTTTGAAAGGGTCCTAAGAAGCAAGATCACCACCCATCTAGAAACCCATCAGTTACACAACCCAGGGCAACATGGGTTTAGAACAGGTCGCTCCTGTCTGTCTCAACTATTGGATCACTACGACAAGGTCCTAAATGCACTAGAAGACAAAAAGAATGCAGATGTAATATATACAGACTTTGCAAAAGCCTTCGACAAGTGTGACCATGGCGTAATAGCGCACAAAATGCGTGCTAAAGGAATAACAGGAAAAGTCGGTCGATGGATCTATAATTTCCTCACTAACAGAACACAGAGAGTAGTCGTCAACAGAGTAAAGTCCGAGGCAGCTACGGTGAAAAGCTCTGTTCCACAAGGCACAGTACTCGCTCCCATCTTGTTCCTCATCCTCATATCCGACATACACAAGGATGTCAGCCACAGCACCGTGTCTTCCTTTGCAGATGACACCCGAATCTGCATGACAGTGTCTTCCATTGCAGACACTGCAAAGCTCCAGGCGGACATCAACCAAATCTTTCAGTGGGCTGCAGAAAACAATATGAAGTTCAACGATGAGAAATTTCAATTACTCAGATATGGTAAACATGAGGAAATTAAATCTTCATCAGAGTACAAAACAAATTCTGGCCACAAAATAGATCGAAACACCAACGTCAAAGACCTGGGAGTGATCATGTCGGAGGATCTCACCTTCAAGGACCATAACATTGTATCAATCGCATCTGTTAGAAAAATGACAGGATGGATAATGAGAACCTTCAAAACTAGGGAGGCCAAGCCCATGATGACACTCTTCAGGTCACTTGTTCTATCTAGGCTGGAATATTGCTGCACACTAACAGCACCTTTCAAGGCAGGTGAAATTGCCGACCTAGAAAATGTACAGAGAACTTTCACGGCGCGCATAACGGTGATAAAACACCTCAATTATTGGGAGCGCTTGAGGTTCCTAAACCTGTATTCCCTGGAACGCAGGAGGGAGAGATACATGATTATATACACCTGGAAAATCCTAGAGGGACTAGTACCGAACTTGCACACGAAAATCACTCACTACGAAAGCAAAAGACTTGGCAGACGATGCACCATCCCCCCAATGAAAAGCAGGGGTGTCACTAGCACGTTAAGAGACCATACAATAAGTGTCAGGGGCCCGAGACTGTTCAACTGCCTCCCAGCACACATAAGGGGGATTACCAACAGACCCCTGGCAGTCTTCAAGCTGGCACTGGACAAGCACCTAAAGTCAGTTCCGGATCAGCCGGGCTGTGGCTCGTACGTTGGTTTGCGTGCAGCCAGCAGCAACAGCCTGGTTGATCAGGCTCTGATCCACCAGGAGGCCTGGTCACAGACCGGGCCGCGGGGGCGTTGACCCCCGGAACTCTCTCCAGGTAAACTCCAGGTGAAGAAATACTTCCTAACATCCCTATGACTCATCTGTGTTTTCAGCTTCCAGCTGTGTCTTCGTGTTGCAGACTGCCATCTTTTGCACAGTCTTTCCCTGTTCTATCCTATCGATTTCTCATGGTACCTTGTTGTCGTATTACCCCTTGTTCTTTCCTGTGTGTGTGTGTGTTTGGTTGGGTCGGAGGCATGGGTGTTTTTTGTATATAATGTGGTTGGCAATTATTAATTTGGTTACATATGAAGGATTTATCTTGTTAGGTTGGGTGTGAAATAAGGAGGACGACACAATGCACGTTCTACAGGCCCGTGTTTGTCAGCAGCATCTTTATCGCACATACTTCTCAATGTCTGGTATGGAAAGCCAATGTCATAACTGAGAATTCTCCATTGCAACATGAGTCGTGCCATAACTCGAAAAGGTTATTTGACATGCCTTGTTTTTGACCTAACACTGTTAACAATTTTGGAAAGGCATAAAAGAATGCAAGCCTATACTAAAACGACGTTTCGATTGAGGGAAGAGTAGTAATAATAAAGGCTCAAGTTGTTTTGTGTTATTTTCTCCACTTGTTGGTTGACAGCCTCTTCCATCTACCAACTAACTTGCGGTTTATAATAAATTGACATGAAATTGGATTCGTCATGAATACGTGTACATTGATATGAATATATGATCCCATAAGCAAAAATTTAATTCTGATTCTGTTTAAATCTTAATCGTTTCAAAATTATCATAGAACGTGATGATGACTTTCAGAGTTAATTTATTTGTTAAAAATTTATATGCCTCTTCTACACCAGTTAGCAATTTGAAGGATAAGAATTTCCTTTGATTATCCCTTAGAATAAAAATTTTTAAGTAAACTATTAAAAGATATCAGAAGATGGAATAGATTGCAATAAATTGCAGATGCAATAGATTGAGGATAAGGAGCAACTTTGTGTGGGGAAAAAATGCCAACTATGTTGTGATCTTGCCACCAACAAATGGAAACCTTGCATGGTAGTGATGTTGATAACGAGGCAAATGCCTTCATCTGCCTCCTGAATTTCCGATACGGATACATTCCTCATTGGCAGAATGTAATTAAGCCTTCATACCAACACTGGTTTGGCTACCTCTGATGTGAAGGTACAATCTGTGGGTGTCTGTCTGCAGCAGTCATCCTCACAGACAAGCAAGCCTGTTTAAGGGAATGTGACGGTTATATCTTATATACACATAGTATTAGGTCTACATTCGTTAGCTAGGACTCGTTCGGGGGTCTTGTACCACCTAACGACGAGTCCCATCATGTAGCATAAGTTGCTTGTAGCCGGACTCTTCTTATCCTTATACACAGAGCCATGCATCACCATACCAATTATTCCATATATACTTGAGGGGATCCTAATAGAAAAGCGCATAAGACGCTCCTGTATATTTGTAAAATAATATTAACCCATCTATTTCCGCTAATAGTAAATGCATTATGCATCCTAATGCCAAGGCTATTTTATTTCACGTTTTTTTACAGTTACCATTCTAATTTGATTTAATTATTCTTAATCCCCTAGTTGATGTCTTAAATGTATAATTCCTTTTTACTTATAATTAACTAAATAAATGATGCTGGGTTTTTCATGTCTTGCAGCTTATAACCTGGATTTTCTTACCCTGGGAAAATATTAATTAAAAAATAGTTACTGATGCTCAGCGTGTATCTCAGCCCCCATTAAGGTGTACCTCTTTGTGAATTTGCTTCATTCATTTGCAGTAATGAAACTATTATTTCATTCGTTCGTGGATTACTCTTTAGTATCCGAGTTACTTACACAAAGAATTTGGAGTGATATGATTGAGGTGTATAAATGGAAAACAGGAATTAATAAAGGGGATGTAAATAGCGTGTTAAAAGTATCTAACATAGACAGGACTCGCAGCAATGGCCTTAAATTCGAAAAATTCAGATTCAGGAAGGATATAGGAAAGCACTGATGAGTGGAACAAACTCCCGAATACCGTCATAGAAGCTAAGACGTTGTGTAGTTTTAAAAAGTTTGGATATATTCATGAGTGGGTGTGGGTGGGTGTGAGTTGGACCTGACTAACTTGTGCTACTAGGTCGGATGCAGTGCTCCTCCCTTAAGTGACATTGGCTTAAGTCGGTGGGAGAATTGGAGCTGCCTCGCATGGGCCAGTAAGCCTGTTGCAGTGTTCCTTCTTTCTTACGTTCTTAAGAGGCATAGAATGGCAGAAGCGGCATGACAGGAAGCAAGTTCATTGCTGGGTCATCTCCCAACACATCTCACTGCGTAAAGTTACCAGCGCTGATGTGTCAGGCGTTAGCTACTACAGTCTCTGTAGAGCTTTGTCAGGTCACTACGCTATAAGAAAATAGAGTGAAATGTCACAGTGAAAACTAGTGCTGCAACGTGTGCCTTTTCTTCACTCTTGTTTCTAGCACGCAATATAAATCCCCATCCCTTCTTTAGCAGTCATTCAGTCCTTAAGACAAGTGTTCAATAAATCAAGTTTCCTAATCTAGTAAAAGTTTTCGTTAAGGCAACCGTCTCCATTCTGTATCCAGTATAGTTAGGTAACGTAAGGTTTGTCATGAAACAGGACAAGTGTTTCCTGACGCGGGTCTTAGCCATATGATGACCCGCCGCAGGAGCTTTTGGTCATCTGACGGAGGCCTTCTGCTGTCTTACCGCTCCACCCCTTTAATATTTAGGGTAATAAGTATCCAATATGTCTGTTGCATACATCTATAAATTCTTGTAGATGAATAATTCAGAGAACCGGCATATTGATAAATTAGACACATGTGCAGCTTTTGGGTATCTTTATTGAGGAAACGTTTCGCCACACAGTGGCTTCATCAGTCTATACAAAGGAGAATCGTATAGAATAAGAGGAGAATGAGGTAATCAGTCCCTCAACCTTGAGTTCACGTGGTCAATCCATCAATCTTGAATAGAATACAGCATATGAGCGGAGAAGTGGCTTATATATCGTAGGCAGGAGACGTGCAGCAGTCGTAGGTGGTGTCACATTTATCCAATGTGGAAGTAGGTAGTGCCCAAGGGTTAGGCAAGCGAAGAATTTCCAAGTATTAAGATCCCAAGAAGTTGCAGTGTCTGACAGGATTGTAGATGAATGGTTCAGAGAACCGACACGTTGATAAATTAGACACGTGTGCAACTCTTGGGTATCTTTACTGAGGAAACGTTTCGCCACACAGTGGCTTCCATCAGTCCATACAAAGGAGGGGAAAATGGTGACTGGTGCACTGAAGAGTCTGTGGAGACAAAGAACTTTATGCATGAACGTAAAGAGGGGAATGTATGAAAGTATAGTTATACAAACGCTCTTCTATGGGTGTGAGGCATAGGTGGTGAATGTTGCAACAAGGAGAAGGCAGGAAGCTGTGGAGATATCATGTTTGAGGGCAATGTGTGGTATGAATATAATGCAGAGAATCCGCAATTTGGAGATTAGGAGGTACGGGATTACCGAAACTATTATCCAGAAGGCTGAGGAGGGGTTATTGAGGTGGTTCGGACATGTAGAGAGGAAGGAACAAAACAGTATGACTTCAAGAGTGTGTGTGTATGTATATATATATATATATATAAATATATATATATATATATATATATATATATATATATATATATATGTATGTATATATATATATATATATATATATATATATATATATATATATATATATATATATATATATATATATATAAATATAGGGAGGTACCACCTCTAGAACTGTCGTAGGGACCCTCATCCTCAGAGAAAAGAATAAACTTGCTTCAGGGAAAACCTAAGGTTCTCCCTGAAGCTGTTTGAGAATTTTCTCCTACCACCCCCTATATTTCAAGTATGTTTTATTTAAAGACAAAATACATTGGCCAAACTTGGTGGGAAACGGCCGATGTGTTAAATGAATATATAATATATATATATATATATATATATATATATATATATATATATATATATATAGATTGTATATGTATATGTCGTGCCGAATAGGCAGAACTTGCGATCTTGGCTTAAATAGCAACGCTCATCTTGCCATATAGGACAAGTGAAAATTTGTGTATGCAATAATTTCGCCAAAATCATTCTGAACCTAACGAAAAAAATATATTTCACTGTGTTTGTTTAGTATTAAATTATTGTAAACAAATCTAAAATATATTTAGTTGGGTTAAGCTAATATAAATTGCGCTTGTTATAATAAGGTTAGGTAAGTTTTCTAAGTTCCTTTTGGTGCAAATTTATAATTTTTACATCAACATTAATGAAAAAAAATATATCTTTAAACGTATAAGAGAAAATTTTAGAAAGGACTTAATTTTAAATGAGTTCTTGCTAATTGATCAGTTTTACATATTCGGCACGACATATGTATATATATATATATATATATATATATATATATATATATATATATATATATATATATATATATATATATATATATATATATATATATATATATATATATTCATTTAACACATCGGCCGTTTCCCACCAAGGCAGGGTGGACCGAGAAAGAAAAACTTTCACTATCATTCACTCCATCACTGTCTTGCCAGAGGCGTGCTTACACTACAGTTATAAAACTGCAACATTAACACTCCTCCTTCAGAGTGCAAACACTGTACTTCACATCTCCAGGACTCAAGTCCGGCCTGCCAGTTTCCCTGAATCCCTTCATAAATATTACCTTACTCTATATACAAACACTTATGTTCAATTATTCTCTCAACTGCAGTCGTTATAATAGACATGTAATCATTGTTAGTATGCTGGATGATGTGAAAATGTTCACAGCTGACATCTTTATATATTGTGTCTTTACAATTCATATTTTGATATCTTTTACAATACGAAGAGGATGTACCTTGGCCAGAGTGTTGCTGGAGCGTCGTGTTACTATAATGGTACTCGAGTCCAATCTATCATCGTATTATCCTTTTTGTTTTTTTGCTTCATTTAGCTAACATTATTTTTGTAGTATACCACTTTTATTAAATACATGTATTTCCATTTCTGTATATGTATACATCGTTCGATAAATAATTACAATATCTAAGAAAATATGCTCTCATTTTACAGGAATTCCCATCAAGTAGTTGTGAATTTCTTAGTGTTATAGAAAACCTGAACCCTTCTAAATTATAATTATGTGGGTGTGTGTGTGTGTGTATACTCACCAATATGTGGTTGCAGGGATCGATTCACAGCTCCTGGCTCCGATTCGTTGCTGTTTGCTACTAGGTCCGCGCTCTCCCTGTTCCAAGAACTCTACTTCTGAAAACTATATATGGAACCTGCCTCCACTACAATCTCCAGATTGTTCCACTTCCTGACAAATCTAATGCTTAAGAAATCGTTTTTATCAACCCTATGGCTCATCTGAGTTTACAGCTTCCAGTTGCATCCTATCTCTGAAACATTCTACCACTGTTCACCCTGTCCATGCATCTCAGTATTTTATACATCGTTATCATGTCCCTTCTTCCCCTCCTGTCATCCAGTGTCGTCAGATTGAGTTCCCTTAACCTCTCCTCTAACAACATATCCCTTAACTCCGGGACTAGTATTGCTGCAAAATTTTGCACTTTCTCTAATTTCTTAACGTGCTGAACAATATCTGTGTGTATGTCTCTTTGTGTGTGTGGCTTTACGTGCGGAAGAGCGAGTGAGATCGAGAGCGAGATCGAGAGAGAGAGATTTTCCATTAAAACTAGGTCTCAGACAAGTTGTTAATGTTTGGGGCAACAAGGTAACAAGTGGGTATACCAACATTTAATGCATAACAAGACTGAGAAATTCGCATAAGATTGTGTGTGTGTGTGTGTGTGTGTGTGTGTGTGTGTGTGTGTGTGTGTTAGAGAGAGAGAGAGATGGGGCAAATATCCCGCGGTGATCCGCCATTTACTTTCGCATTAAGAAGACAAATGGGACAAATTCGAACTTCTCTCGTACGCGAGCTTCTCTCTTTTTATTCTGACGCAAAAAAAAAAAAATAACTGTTTATGAGATAGGAAAATTGTGATAAGATAATTCTTCGACTTGCGCGATATATCTTGTAGGTTAGCACGGCTGTAGAAAATTAAAATCAATTAAAGAAATGCGTTGATCTAAAATTTATAGTTGTCACTGACCTAAGAGGTGAGAGTAAAATAAATAAATTTGATGACCTTAGTGTCTGGAACATGTTAGTACAGCAGAATAAAATCAACGAAATAAAGTCAGTTAACCAAATGAAATCGCTGGCCCACAGACGGCTCCAACTTCATCCTGTTCTCTGTTTTTATGTCTCATAACAAAAACGCTATCAAATGAACTGATTTAGGTAACAGATCTTAGCTAGTAAAACCCTGCGTAAATAAAATGATCGAAGGGTTCCTTGAAGATATAACAAGGTTTCGAACATAAGGATCACAGCAAGCGAACATGAGTGGAAGCTTAGGGGCAAAATTAGTTTCAGGAACATCAGAATGTAATTATTCTGGTTTTATTAATTCTTTTTTTTTTATCTCTCGTCATTTTCTCTCACAAACACTACTAATGACCCGGAATATATACGAGTGTTTCTCATTCATTAAATAAAATAAAGTATTACAAACTATATGTGACCATGATGGGAGAGACTGAGAAAAGAGAGAGAGGGAGAAACAATGTTTATATCAGGGAATTAAAGTAATTCCCAGATATAAATAGGCCTCCACCGGTGAAAGAGAGAATTGGGCAGAAAGTGCCAATATGTAAAGGATGGGAATAATTAAAATGTTACCAGGATTTAACACATGTTAAGATATTTTAAATAACAATTCATTATGATAAAAATATGCTCTAAAAAATTCGTAAGTGGATTTTAACATCGATTTATTAATATAAATCAAGAAATGAAATACACTTACAAGACAGGCTGCAAGATGGTAGGCTTCAGTTAGAAGATTACTACTGAGAGTCTATACTAGTGACCATCTCGCCTCTCAGTCCTCAATCCTTTTTCCATATGTCCAACCAGGTCCGTATACCCAGGTCATCGTTCCACCTTCCGCGAAGACTTACTCTTCCCCGTCTCTCTGTGGTAAATTCTTTGTCTGTGGAACCTTTAACAAGAATAAAGGCTAAATTTAAAAGTAAAACTGAAATCTCCACCGTCACTCGCGCATCACAAGGTGCTTAGAGGAATGTAACCCCACATGTCTAGTACACGAATTCAAGGAAAAAGACACCTATGTACAGTTTAGGACATTAAAGGAAACGTTTCGCCCCTAGTGGCGTCTTCAGAACTTCTTTTAGGACTGAAGATACCACTCGTAGCGAAATGTTTCCTTCAATAAATGTCCTGAACTGTGCATAAATGTCTTTTTTCCACACCTTGTCGGCTTCACCGTACCATTTCTCACAAGATTTCATATTTGTGTGGACAAATAGGGCCAGAGTTTGAATCACAAGAATCAAACTGAAGATTTTAGTTTTCACACTAGTCATGGCACATTATGAAGGTTTACACTGTGTGAAAGGGGATTATACATATTACAAGCCATAAATTACAAGAGGGAGAACATTTCATCGTACTAATTTCATTCCCTTTACTCTCCATTAAAAAACGTCTGAGTTGTAGGTGATTATATAATTCATCCCAAACACTTAGGATTTTTTTTTATCACCAGCTTGTTTGGAAATGGCACAAGAGGGGTTCCGCAAGGGCCAGTCTTTGCCTCGGTGATGTTCTAAATTTATATAAATTATCTGTGAGAAAATGTAGGCATATGTTTTAGATTTTTTAGGTAATTAAGAAAGTCATATTTGAAAAAAAAAAAAAGTAGAAAATTAAAGTGTAAAACTCTGACGATATAAATTTAGGAAATTGCAGAAATTGAAAGGTGACATCACGTAATATAAATAACCAAAAGAAAGATATAAACCATAGTGAACATGTTTAATAAAAAATATTTTCAGGCAGTTATAAATAACATTTCTAGAAAATCATGTCGCTGCAGTAGTGAAAATAAAACTGCTGTTCTTGTACTGAGACTCATCTCAAAATGTCTTTCAGATTTTTTTTGATAAGCGAAACACATTGAAAAACGGTTTATAAAAATGTTTCACTAAACATTAACACAGTAACTGTCATATTGTGTCTGCAGCTTAAAAATTATATACTTTAGGAGAAATTTAAAACATTGATAAACATTCAACAGCAATTATTCTTGAGTTAAGAATTGTGGAATATGAAAAAAAAAAACTTAAGGTACTGGACATTCCCTCGTTTGGGAAAGAGATGTAGAGATTAGATAATTACATACAAACTCGTAAAAGTATACGAAAAAATCAAAAGAAAGATATCTTGGTATCCACAGTTTAGAGCAAGACATCGACACCATGCCCAGCCTCTCTAGGGCAGGGTAGATGCCTGAGCCAGAGCTTTCAGCTCACAAGACTGTCATTCCCATTAACCCCCTTGGGGCGGGGATGGCAGACCAGAGAGGCCTAGCTTCTCCCTACGAGCCCCGTGAGGGCGGGGAATGTGGCTAGGCCTGGGGACAGTTGGTCCCAAAGATGAGGTACTTGTACCTCCTCCCATGGGAGACTTAGGTCTCGAGACACTCACTAGACAGGGAGCCAAGGCCGGGCCACCACTTGGAAAAGGCCCGGGCCGGGAGAATACCGGCGAATCTTTAATAAATAATAATAAATAATTAGAGCAAGAGGCCATACTTTTAAATTACGAGGAAAAAAAACAGTACAGAAAAAACATAGAAATACACCTTTACAATTCAAGCGGCCAACAGTTATGGTATATATGGGTGTGTGACTACTTTAAATTTTTACAAATTTACACAAAAAGTTTGTTAGACCGGACACCATAATCATAATTTCTTCTTAAACCACGAATGGATAACAATTATGTATTCATTGACTGGTAGACAGAAACAATGAAAAGGACTGAGAAAAAAGAAAATACAATTTAGGATTCTGATCCGTGATTGCTTGACCCTTCACAGGTGGAAGCCTCTTTAGAAATCACGAAAATGGACGGCAGAAGGAGGAAGGGAGGAAAGAGTTGTGAATTGTAGCCGGGTCTAAATGTACATGAAAGTTAATGAACATGAGACAGAAATATACTGAGCAAGAGGAGAAAGAAATATACTGAGCAAGAGGAGAAAGAAATATACTGAGCAAGAGGAGAAAGAAATATACTGAGCAAGAGGAGAAAGAAATATACTGAGCAAGAGAAAGAAATAGAAAGAAAAAGAAATATGCTGACTGAGCAAGAAGAGAAAGAGAAGAAAGATGCTGACAAGAGGAGAAAGAAATATACTAAAGAAATATACTGAGAAGAGGAGAAGTATACTGACTGACGAGGGAAATATACTGAGCAAGAGAGAAAGTATCAAGAGGAGAAAGAAATATACTGAGAAAGGAGAGAAACTGACGATACTAATACGAGAGAGAAAGACTACTGACTGAGAGAAAAGAAACTGAGCAGATGACGTTGATGCTGACCTAAAGGAGAAAGAGAAGTTACTGAGATAGAACGACTAAACGAGAGAGAAAGATACTGAAAACGAGAAGAGAAAGATAAATATATTGAACAATAGTTAGAAAGACAGTTAATGAACGAGATTAAAAAACAGAGATTCTGAACGAGAAGAGAGCAAGATACTGAGAGAAAGGAGACAGAGAAATATACTGAACGAGAGGAAAAAAGGATTAAAGAAAAAAGCATGAAAAGAATAATGAATACTATAAAGGAAATGGAGTGGGTAAACAAGAATTGTAGGGATGAATTACATAAGAAAGAGGGAAGAAGCAAGCTCAGGGGAACAAATGAGATGAATTAGGCACAGTACGAGGAGGAAAAGTGAACTGAGATGGCAGCTTGAGAGAGGAAAGAGATCAGAGAGCCACTCTTGAAAGTGAATAATTAAGTTTGAAAGAATGACCTTTTCTAGCAAAACTTGATACATCAGCAGTGTGCTGCTGCCCTATTTTGTATGATTACATAGTAGAACAAAGGTCAGCCATTTTCCTTGAGTTGGAACAAGTAAACTAAAAATTAAATATGACGAAAAAGAGCAGTTAAAAGGGTAGGTTGAGAGGGGGAAATTTAATAGACATGACGAACTCTGAGGAGATACAAGGAATCTGAGGAGACATCAACAACTATTCGAAGATTAAACAGAACAGACCGAGATGATAAATACACAGTGTCATGTGTATTGGTCAGTCTGGCGGTCCCGTCCAGGGAAAGCAGAGCTGGGGGTGCCACCTGCCTTGACATTAGCGAAGGTCTCTTCATCAAAAAAGAAATGGAGCAATCCTTTTCTCTTCCTTAGATAAAATGTGATTACTTCCAAGTTGCTTAGCGCTGTATGAACCCAGCGGGTTTAGTGCTTTTATGTGAAAAACTTCAATTACTAGTCAAATTGTCTAATGGATCAATTTTTGCCGGCGAACCAACCGGTTTATTACACACCCCAGAGACCATCCTGTAGACGGTAACGCATGAGCATGAGGTACACAATGGACCTGGGAACTAGGACTCAAAATGGTTTAACAGGAGCAAATATAATATGTATTATTAAAAATCATCTGTTACAAGCAAATTTAGCATATTTGCTTAAAAATACCCTGTATCTTATTTTCATTATTAGAATACCTTGACATTTTCCGTAGGTTTTTACTATCTGTTCCTTAATAAGCAGACAATCGAGTACAAAGCGCTATAGAAAGTGACCGTAAGTCTGACCATACAAACCATACCACGGGTGGGGATAGAACCCGCGATCAGAGAGTCTCAAAACTCCAGACCGTCGCGTTAGCCACTGGACCAGCTAGGTCCAGTGGCTAACGCGACGGTCTGGAGTTTTGAGACTCTCTGATCGCGGGTTCTATCCCCGCCCGTGGTATGGTTTGTTTGCAATCGTGTCATTACGATTTCGTGAGTCATCTGACCATATATTTTGCATTTACTTCGACTATCCCCTGCGTACTGACAGAAGTATTTGCGACTGAGCCAAAATCTGGCTACAACAACATCAGTCGGCTTATTAACATTGCAGGTTGCTCACAATATCTGTTTTATTTCCGTTTATGTTATACTGAGTTACAGATCTATTCAGACATACAGCTGAATTCCTACGATATTCAGATTCATTATTTACTTTCCCCCCTAATATTACCTTGAATACTTGACACAGGCATACTAAAGTATCTTCTCATACACCAGTAAGCACGCAGACTTTTCCACGTAATCTAAGGGGAAAATGAGCAACCATTACGAGGGACAGGGAGAAAATAGCCTAAGTTACAATGTACACACCAAGGTGGAAAAATTAACATATACTTAAAGGAAAGAGTGGAGCACACTAAAGAGAAAAGAACAAGGAAAGGAGCAAACGATGAGCTAAAAGGCCAGCAACCTCACAGAGAGGGGAAAGGAAGCATTTCCTGAGGAAAAATTGTTGAGTTAATACTGGCAAGAAAAACAGTCTTGGTGGTCTGTTGACACAAGCTGAGGACAACCTCGACGAGAACACCGGAAGAAAGGTTAAGAGAAGGACAGTGAAGAAAACATGGTGAAAGAGGAAGAAAGATTGTGAGACAGCGAGCTGAATAGCCCTTGTGGCTTAGCGCTTCTTTTTGTTTATAATAATAATAATAATAATGTGAGACAGCGAGAGAAAAATGAGATCAGGAGGAAAATAGTAAATACAGTGGAGTGAATATTGAGGACACTGAAAGAATGTTGTAGAGGGTGATGTAAGAGGAAGATGTGGAGGGAATAACAGAAGAGTGAAGGCAATAGAAATATACCAGAAGGAAAGAGGTACAAGATAATATACGAGGAGAGAGAAGACAAATTCAGAGAGAAAGAGGAAAATATACCAAGAGGAAGTGTGCGCGCAGTTTTCAAGAATACCGGATCGGAAAGGTTCGGAAAAAAATTTACGACCGGAAGGAATTTTCAAATTTGGAAGTAATTATCAAAAGGATCGAAAGTAATTTTCGAGAAGGCCTGAAGTAATTATCCAAAAAGGCTGAAAATAATGATCAAAAATAGGGTTCGAAGAAATTATAAGGAAAAGGACAGAAAGTAGGTTTCAGGAAGGGGTCGGCAATAAATTTCAAGAAGACCGGAATAGGCGATAATTTATTAAGCGCTTAAATTCATGTGGGTCATTCAGCGCAAGACGTGGTGGAGGCTCGATCCTCCGTTTGCTGAGCGCCAGACAGACGCGTTTCCCGTTTGTACTCTCCTGGATGTCCAAGAAGGCCGGAAGTAATTATCTAGAGGGCCGGAGGTAATTATCGAGAAGAGGGTCGAAAGTCAGTTTGCAGAAATATACACAAAGGTGTTCATAAGTAAGGGGACACGATGGAAGAGGGAATAAGTGATGTAAGAGGGATGGTCGCATGTATAGGAGAGACAGAGTAATTAAGAGAAGATACGAAGGAAAGTAAGAGGAAATCATTTTATAACGAGATGAGGAGGTAAAGAGAGGATGAGAAGGAGAAAGGGAAAGGGAGGTAAGTCATTGTAAATAGGAAAAAAAAGAGACTGAACGAGGAAGAGGCGACAGTAGAAGAGAAGCAGGAGAGAAGACTTATGTTGGACTGTTTATCAATGGGGAGTTAATCCAGGATAACCCAAGAAAACCAGTGTGGTTTATATCGTAGGTTCTTCCATAGGATGCGACCCTCAAAAACAACTAACTCTTACATAAGAGTTATTTACTGGTAAGTAAACATGGGCAGCAGCCAGTAAATGTTAGATGACCCTCTGGCTAGCCGCGCCCAGAACTGATTCTGGGGACTTTCGATTGAGAGTCGAACGCTTTGAGTCTTCGAGACTACGAGGGATAATTAAGAAATAGGAGATAGAGATAGATAGAGAGAGAGAGATAGATAGATAGAGAGAGAGAGAGAGAGCAAACAAGCAAGTTTCAACACATCTACACGGGCTCACTACTGGAGGGAGGGAGGAAGGAAGGTCTGTAAGCCACAGTTATCGCCACTTGAACTCCGGCGCCGCTGCTCAGATAAAATATTAACGTTAGTATACAACTAAAAATATGGAATAAAAAGTGTCTCTTGTATGTCTCTCGTGGCTGTTGTTGCTTATTGCTTTGTTTGTCCATTGTTGTTGTTTATTGTCTTTGTTACTTATTGGATGTTTTGCTTATTTTTGTTGTTTATTTTGTGTTGCTTATTGTATATTTTGCTACTTATTGTTTATTGAATGTATTATTGCAGTGGTTGTTTGTTTTTGTTTGCATACTGTATTACTGTAGTGGTTGTTGTTTATTGTATGTTGTTGTTGCTTATTGGATGTGTTTTTATTGTTGCTGTTGCTTGTGTGTTGCTTCTTGTGTGTTTTACTTGTTGCTGTTGTTTGTATTTGTTGCTTCATGTATGTTTTGCTTGTTGCTGTTGTTTATTGAATAGGCTCTTATTAATGTTGTTGCTTATTTTGTTTGTTTCTTATTTTATGGTTGACTTATTGCCTTGGCTCTAAGTACTTTCACTATCGTGGCCTTTCATTTCCCTTAGCTTAAAGAGTCACTGAAGAGTCATTCGGAAACAAGCATTTAAACTATTTTTAATCCATACGTCTTTTTAGTGACGGGCGCAAAATGTCGACAAGTCTTTGTTTATAAAAGGCTTTTATTTAAGACGATGTATCGCCCAAGGTTCAGCCTTATTCAGCATAATCATCAACAAAACGTACAAAATGAATGCTTCGTTTGAATTACATATCGTTATATTTGTGATAAATTCAAGTTCATTTGTTTTTTCCGTGTGTATGTGTGGACACAACGCGAATTCTGTAGATCAAGAGCCTTTGATTCCCATTAAGGCTTTCTTCCCTTGAAGGGCGAATCGCCTTGAAAAGTTGAAAGGTGAAGGAGAGAGAGAGAGAGAGAGAGAGAGAGAGAGAGAGAGAGAGAGAGAGAGAGAGAGAGAGAGAGAGAGAGAGGGAGGGAGAGAGAAAGCCAGCACATCAACATACTTTGCGAACTTTCAACATATAAAAGAGACAGATCCTCCTCCTTGTGTCGCCAGATTGAGAATAGCCAAAGGTCGTCTGGGAGAAGTATGCAGTCGAGTGATAAAATCTGATCTGAAAGTTTGATGGCGATAGCTTAAAGGCGTCAGAATGGTGTTTGATCTTTGTGATCTGAACCTCTGGCTGTTCTCGCTCAGTGATAAATGTTCTAAAAACAGCGCCGGGTGCTCTCAAGAAGTGTTGGATGCTCTCAGTGTTCACTGGTATTGATGATCGATGCTGCTGTGTGATATCATTAGCTAATCAGTATGGATTCAAGAGAGCTAACCCTTTCCTACTCTCATTATAATTATGTTATTCACGAGTAAGTGGTCAACCTGTAAGTAACATAGTACATTTCCAGCCTCAGTGACTGACTCCGGGAGTTCATTAGTTTCACTTCCATCAACAATAATGTAAATTATAGTTTAAATAATAGCTTAGATTAATTTTTTTTAGTGCCAAAACGATTGTTGAATATTTCTGTAATATCATTCTCAACAGAATTTAATTCTCCAGCTAGGGATTATTACACATTTACATACCTAGTTAATGTCAGCTTTGGCAAGTTAAAACAAATTACTGAAAAATCGTTCTACATGTTTCATGTAGCTCCAAAATAGTCGACCACCTGAGCATTATAAACGAAGTTAATGAAACACATTCCTGGAAAACCTCAAGATTTTTTCCTGAAAAACTTTTATTCTCTTCTCCGAGATGTGGATTTCCAATTATCACTGATTTTATATATATATATATATATATATATATATATATATATATATATATATATATATATATATATATATATATATATATTGGCAGTTTGGAGGGATATGTTGTGTATCTTTATATGTGTATGCTTCTAGACTGTTGTATTCTGAGCACCTCTGCAAAAACAGTGATAATGTGCGAGTGTGGTGAAAGTGTTGAATGATGATGAAAGTATTTTCTTTTTGGGGATTTTCTTTCTTTTTTGGGTCACCCTGCCTCGGTGGGAGACGGCCGACTTGTTGAAAACAAATATATATATATATATATATATATATATATATATATATATATATATATATATATATATATATATATATATGCAATAAGATCACAGTAAACAGGTGATTTCAAAATATGCAAAACAACCACTCTGAAAGAATAGAGAAATTCCAAACGCTTTCGTGACTACTCACATTATCAAGGAACTTGATAATGTGAGTAGTCACGAAAGCGCTTGGAATTTCTCTATTCTTTCAGAGTGGTTGTTTTGCATATATATATATATATATATATATATATATATATATATATATATATATATATATATATATATATATATAGGGAGATACCACTTCTAGAACTGTCCTAGGGACCCTCGTCCTCAGAGAAAAGAATAAACTTGCTTCAGGGAAAACTCAAGGTTCTCCCTGAAGCTGTTTGAGAATTTTCTCCTACCACCCCCTATATTTAATTAATATATATTTTATTTAAAGACAAAATACATTGACAAAACATTCACAAAGATACAACAGAAAGTAAAACAACATAGGTAACTCGGAGCTACATCTCGAATACTTCGTCCAGCTCCCCGGCGGTGGGCTGCGTGCCCAGAATGCTGCAGGCATTTCCTCTCTGGATCGCAACACTGAGTCTCTGAAAGAGGAAGCTGGTCGCTCTGTAGTCCTTGGTTTCTATGATGAACTTTTCACCCAGCTCTTTGAGGAACTTTAGAGCACACTTGCCCCATGCTCCAAGGGTCTCCGACCCTATTGGGATGAAGTTATAGCAAGGGAAAAGGTCTTCATATTCTCGGATCTTCTGGGTCTCCCTGTGGCTGGCAGCTCCACCCCCTTCCACTACGGAGTATGGCAAGTAGGTGACTGCCAATGTGGCGGCACAGGTGTAGTCCCAGGCAATCTGCTTTCCATCCTTCCAAAGTAGCATAGTGGCTCCATCAGGACGCTTTTGACTTCCGTCAGACCTCTGCACTTGGGGTTCCCGTTGAGCTGGGCAACGGGCTGTGGCGAGGCTTCTCTTTATAAGATGTCATTGACCTCCTCATGCCTGGCATACTTCCCTTCTGCTGTGTGGCACACGAGACCATGAAGTCCGAATTGATCAGCTGTCGCCCTGCCGCAAATACACCTATGTTCGGTGAGGATGGGGGCGGCTAGGCGAAGAGCAACACCAATCTGAATGGCCTGTGGGTCGAGACGGGTGCCTTGGAGGAATTGGGAACAGCTAACAGGAAATCTCCTGAGTGTGGTGCCTTCATTGCCAGGAGACGAACTTTGTCCTTCCCTGAGGCGTTGGAGAGCATTGTGTTAGCGATTTTTTCCATGATCGGTTTGTCCCAGTGGGACCGTTTGTGTTCTTTGGAAGGAGCTGTTCTACTGGAGGAGTCTGTAAGGGTGTCCTACCGAATCGCTGCTTCAGTAAACCTGGGGTCTTGAGCTCCTACCACGTCTCTCAAGCGTTCGGGAACAATTTTCTTGGCTAATGCAATGGAAGCCAAACACGAAGACAGAAAAGCAGGTAAAGCAACATGCATTGCTTTGCGCACCCCTATACCTCCCAGTCGCACTGGGAGGGTTGCCTGATCCCATTGCTGATACTCTAGTGACAGGTTCAGTGCCTTCTTAAAGGTTGACCTCAGGTGTGCGTCATATTCGTCGAGTGTTGGGTTGTCAAAAAGTGTGTGTGTATGTGTATGTGTTTTAGTACCTGTTTGTACTTAACTTTCAGTGTTTATTAATAATTCGAAAACGATTAGATAAGCACTATGTAATGGTATTCTTGTTATTGTGACAAAGGCAATAGTATGTCTGTTCCGGAGAAGCCATTAATTAACATGACAGCCTTTGATACTGGGCCCCAAAAGAGGCCAAACCAATGGGGCAAGTAGAATACCACCTCAGTACTCACATCAGTAGGTGGTCTAAATTGATGCTTTTTAACTGGAGTGACTAGTGAACCATGCTGGAGCCAGGGGTGATATGGCTTGCTGGGGTGACCTAGTGGTGACCTGGGTTTCATGTTGAAAGTCCATCACTAGAAGAGCTGCGTCGATTCTTCAAAAGCCGCAAATGGGAGGGAACATCTACATAATCTACATATTTCTTCAAAATAATTAGGTTCATCATTGCAACTCATCTCTCTTTTAAGGGAAAACCTGGAATTATATATATATATATATATATATATATATATATATATATATATCTTTCTTCTTTCAACACACCGGCCGTATCCCACCGAGGCGGGGTGGCCCAAAAGGAAAAACGAAAGTTTCTCCTTTTACATTTAGTAATATATACAGGAGAAGAGGTTACTAGCCCCTTGCTCCCGGCATTTTAGTTGCCTCTTACAACACGCATGGCTTACGGAGGAAGAATTCTGTTCCACTTCCCCATGGAGATAAGAGGAAATAAACAAGAATAAGAACTAGAAAGAAAATAGAAGAAAACCCAGAGGGGTGTGTATATATGTGCTTGTACATGTATGTGTAGTGTGACCTAAGTGTAAGTAGAAGTAGCAAGACGTACCTGAAATCTTGCATGTTCATGAGACAGAAAAAAGGGCACCAGCAATCCTACCATCATGTAAAACAATTACAGGCTTTCGTTTTACACTCACTTGGCAGGACGGTAGTACCTCCCTGGGCGGTTGCTGTCTACCAACCTACTACCTATATAATATATATATATATATATATATATATAATATATATATATATATAATATATATATATATATATATATATATATATATATATATATATATATATATATATATGGAGGGATATGTTGTGTATCTTTATACGTATATGCTTCTAAGCTGTTGTATTCTGAGCACCTCTGCAAAGGCAGTGATGGTGTGTGAGTGTGGTGAAAGTGTTGAATGATGATAAAAGTATTTTCTTTTTGGGGATTTTCTTTCTTTTTTGGGTCACCCTGCCTCGGTGGGAGACGGCCGACTTGTTGAAAAAAAAAAACATGTATACATATATATATATATATATATATATATATATATATATATATATATATATATATATATATATATATATATATATATATATATATATATATATATATATATCCTGGTGGACTCCAAGTGGATAATAAATCCTTTTTTTTATGCAGCACGTTCAGTCGTCTCTCATGCAAAACGAAAAGTCCTCCTCGACCTGAGAGCAGATTTTGCACAGAAGTTTATCTTTGTCAGAACAGCCTCCTGTGGAGATATCTGAGTGTGTCTGCTGACATTACCTGAATAACTGACATTAGTTCAAGAAGTCATGAACAAGCTTGTATGTTTGCCCAGCACATACTTGTCGGATTAAGGATTTTCAACTCTAGTCTATGTAAAACGAAGAAAAGCAACGGCCTCCTGGACTTCGAAACGCTAATACAGTTGCTATCGACGAAGAGATCATTCCGTCTTGGGATGAGCTGGTATAAGAAACGCACAAAAAAGTCATTAGCTGAATGATGAACGCTCTTGTATTTTTAATGGTTGTTTTTATATTAAGCGTGATATGTTGTAACGATATTATTTTTATCCCGACTCCACTCTGGAGTAGAGTGTGTGTGTGTGTGTGTGTGTGTGTGTGTGTTTGTGTGTGTGTGTGTGTGTGTTTGTGTGTGTGTGTGTACTCACCTAGTTGAGGTTGCGGGGGTCGAGTCCGAGCTCCTGGCCCCGCCTCTTCACTGATCGCTACTAGGTCACTCTCCCTGAACCGTGAGCTTTATCATACCTCTGCTTAAAGCTATGTATGGATCCTGCCTCCACTACATCGCTTCCCAAACTATTCCACTTACTGACTACTCTGTGGCTGAAGAAATACTTCCTAACATCCCTGTGATTCATCTGTGTCTTCAACTTCCAACTGTGTCCCCTTGTTACTGTGTCCAATCTCTGGAACATCCTGTCTTTGTCCAC
>NC_091307.1:6735918-6748418 GCF_038502225.1 Cherax quadricarinatus
GGTAGTTGCCCAGTTTCAAGGGATGTGTTGAAGATTGTGGTTAGTGCACGCACAGTGTCTCTGCTCCTTCTCTAAGGACCCATGAGGAGATGTTGTCCAGACCCCTTGCCTGTATGTATGTCATCCAGCACCTGTTGGTATACTCCCTGTTGGTGTTTCCCTCTGTGCTGTCTTTTCGGAGCCATTATTGTCTCTGCTGTAAATACTTTCTTAAATCTCATGTTGAGCTCCTTGTATATCTCATGATCGTTACTTGTGAGTTCCCCACCTTCTTTCCTCAGCCTGATCACCTGGTCTTTGACTGTTGTCTTCCTCCTGATGTGGACGTACAGCAGTTTCGGGCCAGACTTGACTTTCGATGCTATGTTATTTTCATACTGTCTCTGGGCCTCCCTCCTTACCTGTGCATACTCGTTCCTGGCTCTTCGACTAATCCCCTTATTTTCCTGTATTCTTCGCGTTCTGTACTTTTTCCATTCTCTGTTGCATTTGGTTTTTGCCTCCTTATACCGTCGGGTAAACCAGGGTCTCGTTCTGGTCTTCCCATTATTTCTTTTGCCCTTGGGAACAAACCTTTCCTCTGCCTCCTTAAATTTTGTTGTTACGTATTCCATCATTTCATTTACCGACTTTCCTACCAGTTCTCTGTCCCACTGAACCTCTTGCAGGAAGTTCCTCAAACCCATGTAGTTCCCCCGTTTATAGTCTGGCTTTTCCATTCAACTCCACTTTTCCCATTCATCTTCACTTGTAACTCTACTATGTATTCAAAGCACAGAACCACGTGGTCACTAGCTCCTAGGGGCCTCTCATATATGATGTCCACAAGGTCCAGTCTTGGTGGTTCATCCTTCCCTCTCTCTCTGGTAGTATCCTAAACATGTAGATGCATGAGGTTCTCCAGTACCACATCCATTATCTTTGCTCTCCATGTTTCGGGACCCCCATGTGGTTCCAGGTTTTCCCAATCCATCTCCCTGTGATTGAAATCGCCCATAACCAGTAACTTTGCTCTGCTCGAGTTAGCTCTTCTTGCCACCTCAGCTCAGTGTGTCCACCACTGCTCTGTTACTCTCTTCATATTCCTCTCTTGGCCTCCTACAGTTCTGTGGTGGATTATACATCACTGCAATGACTACCTTGTGCTCCCCATACTGAAGTGTACCTACTATGTATTCTCTTTCTCCAATCTCGTCCATGCCTCCCAATTCCTTAAATTTCCATCTGTGTTTTACCAGCAGTGCAAACCCTCCTCCGCCTCTGCTCCTTCTGTCTTTCCTCAGGATCTGACATTCTGGTGGGAAAATTGCATCTATTATTGTCTCAGTGAGTTTCGTTTCTGTGACTGCTATGATGTCTGGGGACTTCTCATTGATTCTTTCATGCCACTCCTCATATTTGCTCGTTATTACATCCGCATTCGTGTACAAAACCTTCAACTTCTGTTCCAAAACTGTGGTCCTGGGAGGATATTGGGGTTGGGAGAACAGGAGCCTTCACTGGGGCCTATTGGGGGTTGTGGTGGGGGCCTATGGGGGATTGTGTGTGTGTGTGTGCGTGTGTGATAAAAATGTTATCACAGGGATATATGATTTCAAATATAAAAAACAAATTATGAGAGATAGCAAAGAAGATTCAAAGTATATGTGTGTGGGTTCATGACATATTGTGATGTCACCTGACATGAGTACGTGCCTCAAGTGACATCAATGTTTGTCACAAGCACTGACAAAGATTGACTAGTTCTGAAAATTAATTCTTGGTGTACTTGATGATGCTTCGGTTACTTTCATTCCTCTCAATGAACGATTTACAAATAACTATTGTAAAAATTGTTCAATCAACGGGATAAATGAAATTCTTTAACTAGTAGAAAATTACTTTCAGGTGATCTTTGATTTAGTAAAGAGTTCTTAAAAATACATACCTACAATAAAGTAATTGAAACAATACACAATCCACACTTAAGGAACTGAAACTTATGACGACGTTTCGGTTTAACTTGAACCGAAACCTTGTCATTAATTTCACTCTCCTAAGTGTGGGAGATTTGTGTAATTGCTTTTAAAATCATATCTACTACCAACTATGCTAACTTATTCACATTAAATCACCTCTAAATTTATTTATAACTATCAGTTACATTTCATCCCGCTGCATTAATACAATCTAATTAAAACACAATTGCTAAAATATGCCCCAGTAAAATCGGGATACTTTTAAAACTCACAGAAGGTAGACTTGCCGAGAGGTGCAAATCTGTACTCACCTAGTTGAGGTTGCGGGGGTCGAGTCCGAGCTCCTGGCCCCGCCTCTTCACTGATCGCTACTAGGTCACTCTCCCTGAGCCGTGAGCTTTATCATACCTCTGCTTAAAGCTATGTATGGATCCTGCCTCCACTACATCGCTTCCCAAACTATTCCACTTTCTGACTACTCTGTGGCTGAAGAAATACTTCCTAACATCCCTGTGATTCATCTGTGTCTTCAGCTTCCAACTGTGTCCCCTTGTTACTGTGTCCAATCTCTGGAACATCCTGTCTTTGTCCACCTTGTCAATTCCTCTCAGTATTTTGTATGTCGTTATCATGTCCCCCCTATCTCTCCTGTCCTCCAGTGTCGTCAGGTTGATTTCCCTTAACCTCTCCTCGTAGGACATACCTCTTAGCTCTGGGACTAGTTTTGTTGCAAACCTTTGCACTTTCTCTAGTTTCTTCACGTGCTTGGCTAGGTGTGGGTTCCAAACTGGTGCCGCATACTCCAATATGGGCCTAACGTACACGGTGTACAGGGTCCTGAATGATTCCTTATTAAGATGTCGGAATGCTGTTCTGAGGTTTGCTAGGCGCCCATATGCTGCAGCAGTTATTTGGTTGATGTGCGCTTCAGGAGATGTGCCTGGTGTTATACTCACTCCAAGATCTTATTCCTTGAGTGAGGTTTGTAGTCTCTGGCCCCCTAGACTGTACTCCGTCTGCGGTCTTCTTTGCCCTTCCCCAATCTTCATGACTTTGCACTTGGTGGGATTGAACTCCAGGAGCCAATTGCTGGACCAGGTCTGCAGCCTGTCCAGATCCCTTTGTAGTTCTGCCTGGTCTTCGATCGAGTGAATTCTTCTCATCAACTTCACGTCATCTGCAAACAGGGACACCTCAGAGTATTCCTTCCGTCATGTCGTTCACAAATACCAGAAACAGCACTGGTCCTAGGACTGACCCCTGCGGGACCCCGCTGGTCACAAGTGCCCACTCTGACACCTCGCCACGTACCATGACTCGCTGCTGTCTTCCTGACAAGTATTCCCTGATCCATTGTAGTGCCTTCCCTGTTATCCCTGCTTGGTCCTCCAGTTTTTGCACCAATCTCTTGTGTGGAACTGTGTCAAACGCCTTCTTGCAGTCCAAGAAAATGCAATCCACCCACCCCTCTCTCTCTTGTCTTACTGCTGTCACCATGTCATAGAACTCCAGTAGGTTTGTGACACAGGATTTCCCATCCCTGAAACCATGTTGGCTGCTGTTGATGAGATCGTTCCTTTCTAGGTGTTCCACCACTCTTTCCTGATAATCTTCTCCATGATTTTGCATACTATACATGTCAGCGACACTGGTCTGTAGTTTAATGCTTCATGTCTGTCTCCTTTTTTAAAGATGGGGACCACATTTGCTGTCTTCCATGCCTCAGGCAATCTCCCTGTTTCGATAGATGTATTGAATATTGTTGTTAGGGGTACACATAGCGCCTCTGCTCCCTCTCTCAATACCCATGGGGAGATGTTATCTGGCCCCATTGCCTTTGAGGTATCTAGCTCACTCAGAAGCCTCTTCACTTCTTCCTCGGTTGTGTGCACTGTGTCCAGCACTTGGTGGTGTGCCCCACCTCTCCGTCTTTCTGGAGTCCCTTCTGTCTCCTCTGTGAACACTTCTTTGAATCTCTTGTTGAGTTCTTCACATACTTCACGGTCATTTCTTGTTGTCTCTCCTCCTTCCTTCCTTAGCCTGATTACCTGGTCCTTGACTGTTGTTTTCCTCCTGATGTGGCTGTACAACAGTTTCGGGTCAGATTTGGCTTTCGCTGCTATGTCATTTTCATATTGTCTTTGGGCCTCCCTTCTTATCTGTGCATATTCGTTTCTGGCTCTACGACTGTTCTCCTTATTCTCCTGGGTCCTTTGCCTTCTATATTTCTTCCATTCCCTAGCACACTTGGTTTTTGCCTCCCTGCACCTTTGGGTAAACCATGGGCTCATCCTGGCTTTTTCATTATTCCTGTTACCCTTGGGTACAAACCTCTCCTCAGCCTCCTTGCATTTTGTTGCTACATATTCCATCAACTCATTAACTGGCTTCCCTGCCAGTTCTCTGTCCCAGTTCTCTGTATATTATATATATATATATATATATATATATATATATATATATATATATATATATATATATATATATATATATATATATATACAAATTTCCTTCATCCCTATTTCAGAACTAAAATTATTCTTGGTTATAGGTATATAGGTCACCTTAACCTATGAGCGAACACAAGATATATAACAAACTAACTAAATATTTTTTTTAAACTCCATTTGCATTATCTTATCAAGAGCTGGAAATTATTGTTATAAAGGAGGAAATTAAGCGGTGTGTGTTTTGGAAGATTAGAACGTTACCTCACTCGTCGCTTGGAATAGCTCCCAACAGCAGGCGGTCGTGTTGAGAGGTTTCCAAGATGAATGGAGGAGATTCCGGGGATCGTAAGTGGCGGCGGCCCCTTGATGTTTGTGCAGCAACTTGTAATGTCCGACAGCACGCAAGGCTGTTTACCTTGCCCAGGTTTGCTGCATCGTACCTATGGCAACGATTTCATGCAGTGCGACTTTGTCTACTTTTTTAACTTCACGTGATGTTCCACAAGGTGTTACAGCAATACTGGGTCTCGTACGGACAAGCCCGAGGTCGCTGTAACCGTCGCTGTAACCGAGGTCGCTGAAGTTTTAGAATTCCATGAATGAGGCACATTTGAAGTTATTACTATACTGCCTGCGCAACCATACGTAGGTTCCTCTTATTTTGTTTTTGTTCATTGATTATATGTAAATAATGGCTAGTAGATGTTAATCTAACCTACACTAACCGAGAATAAATCATAAAATTTCCGTAATATGTTGCAACGTGCAGACATGACCGAAAGCAATTTGATAAAACAATTTACGCCTGAATTGGAGAAAAGGC
The DNA here is from genome assembly GCF_038502225.1 of Cherax quadricarinatus. NCBI lineage: Eukaryota > Metazoa > Arthropoda > Malacostraca > Decapoda > Parastacidae > Cherax > Cherax quadricarinatus. Next base: position 6,741,150 of record NC_091307.1, read on the forward strand.
TGAGTCATGAATCAGTATAGGACATCCGGCTACTTCGCCTACACATGTGTTCCTACTGTAGATACTATTCCTCTACCGGGCTACAAAGAGTACACGAAGAGAGAACTCAATAACCGTCTATGGACTATGTCTTCTCAACGCCCTCCCTTCATACACCCGTACGAAGCCCTTCCAATTAGTTTCTGATCAGCCGGGCACTTAGCACATACATTGGACTACGCGCAGCTAGCACCAACAGCCTTGGAAATATAAACACAAATGCAGTATAATGTGATCCTTTATTGACAACGTTTCACCCACACAGTGGGCTTTCTCAAGTCACACACGGATCCGTGTGTGACTTGAGAAAGCCCACTGTGTGGGTGAAACGTTGTCAATAAAGGATCACATTATACTGCATTTGTGTTTATATTTCCATTGTGTCGGTATTTTATACCATTTATTACCACCAACAGCCTTGTTGATTGGAACATCCAACGGGAGGCCTGGTCTGGGATCCCTCAAACCATCCCTAGGTAAACTTCAGGTAGGACCGGCATCATTTAGCAGGTCACCTTACGATAAACACCCGTGTCTGGTGATTTATTTTCTCTCGAGAATAAACCAACAACAACATTACAGGACGGTGGGAATAGAAATAAAGTTATTTTTGCACATTCAGAATAATCCCGATGCTAATCCGTTTAATAATCGAGCTTCCAATTTTTAATTATGAAGGGATATTGTGATTGTATTTTTTCAGATTATGTGAATTTTATAAACGATGAAAATATAGAATTTGTAAAGGTCTGCGAGCACGGTAAAGTGATTATAGGAGCCACAATAGCAGTCTGTGTTTCCAGGTCAGTTGGCTTGTGATCAGAGACAAACTGATTTTGTTTTGGAAAGAATAGGTCAGAAGTCATTGAAGATTAAATCTAAAAAATAAAAAAATCATTTACCCCGAGCAAAGCATTTGCCCCTCAAAAAAAAAAAAAAGGTTTATGTGGTGGTTAGGTTCTTTAAGGTTCAGGTGTGTGGGGTCAGACATGCAGGACCAGGTGTGTGGGGTCAGACATGCAGGACCAGGTGTGCAGTCAGACGTAGGGTACAGTGTGCAGGTCCAAGTATGTGTAGTCAGATGTAGGGTCCGGTGTGCAGGTCCAGGTATATCTGGTCAGATACTAGATGTAACACTTAATGTGAAAATGAATTTCTCTGACATACTTTTGGTGATTCAACTCTCTTTATTCTCTCATTAAAAACACAGTCTGATTGTTACACATTATTGCACTTAGTGGTGTTAATGTGCATTATGTGAAGTTATATTTCGTTAAAAATTTTAAATTAAATTGTCTATGTGGAGAAGGTAGCTTAAGCATCTAAGGTACAAAATCTCCGTTGGTGCTAGAACAAGTTGAATTATTTTGTCGTCTTCAGGACTTCAAGCTGGCGAGTATGAAAGAGCTAAGGTCAAACTGTTTCCGTTGCTCTCTCTCTCTCTCTCTCTCTCTCTCTCTCTCTCTCTCTCTCTCTCGCTCGCTCGCTCGCTCGCTTGCTTGCTTACGCTTACGCGCGAACTTATTTAAAACAACACACACACACACACACACACACACACACACACACACACACACACACACACACACACACACACACACACACACACACACACACACACACACACACACACACACTGGAGGACAGAACGACTAGTGGGAATATAATAATGTGTAAAATACTGAAATAAATTGACAGAGTGAATAGGGGCAGATTGAGAGATAAGAAACAGGTACTCAAGGGCAAACCTGGAAGTTGAAATTTCAGATGAGTCACAGGGACGTTTGGAAGTATTTCTTCTGCATTAGATCAGTCCGACAGTGGAACGACCTGGAGAATGAAGACAGGATTCATACATAACTTTAAGAACAGGAACGATAAGGCTATCAAAGACAGAAGAGTGAACCTAGTAGTCACCAGCGAAGAGGCGGGAACAGGAGCAGAAATTCGACCCCTGCAACCATATATAGGTGAATACACACGAGAGAGAGCAAGAGAGAGAGAGACGTAATAGATACCCATCAAACAGAGTGAAACGGAGTCATCGTTTATAGATGCATTTCAATAATTACAAAAAAATATATTCAATACAAATGAAAATAAGCACTTTACTTCACAAACACGCCCTCTCCCCAAACTACCAATATACAAACGCTGCAGAACAAAAAAATACGGTCAACTGCTGTACCATTAATAGCTAAATGCCCCCCACAGCTAGAGAGCGAGTGGAGCGGGCTAGCATTAACGTATTCGTTTTAGCTTGGCTCAATGCCCCGTAATCTCCATCAACTAGTATTTTGACAGAGGATTTCCTCTCCTGGCTTCCATTACCCTCGACTTTCCACATTCTGTCCCAGCGTGTGAAAGATCCCACACTGATGGAAGTACTTTGGCACGAGCTGGTGTGTGTGTTTATTTTGAGAACTCTTCTTCCCGCTAACAGAAATACATATGCATATACATATCCCTACTCAGATGCATCTGTTTTCGGTGAGAACGGTGACGGCTAGGCGAAGAGCTACTCTAGTGCATAATGGCCTAAGAGTCGAGGCAACTGCTGAAGAATCAGTGACGGCCAAGAGAAAATTCCTAGCATTAGGTGCCTTCACTGCTAGCTTTGTAATTTCTTAAGGCATTGTCGAGCAAGGTATGGGGAATTTTCTAAACAATGGGACTGTGCCAGTAAGATTCTTTGGGATCTTTCGGAGGAGTTGGTCTGCTTGAAGAGTATGTAATTATATTCCACTACACGGCTGCTTCCATGACCTTTGAGTCTACGTTCCTATAGCATGTTTCGAGCGTTCCCAGATTGGGAACGGTTGATTAGACGCAGTGCACGAGGATAGAAAAGCAGGTAATATAAATGTCGTGCCGAATAAGTAAAACTTGCAATTTGGGCTTAGATAGCAACGCACTTCTTGCCGAATACGGCAAACGAAAATTTGTGTATACAGTAATTTCGCAAAAATCATTCTGAATCTAACGAAAAAATGTATTTCATTCTCTTTAATATTAAATTAATTTAAACTTATATAAAATATATTTACTTGGATTAGGCTAAATTAAATTGCGCTTATTATAATAAGGCAAGGAAAATTTCCTAAGGTTCTTTTGGTACAAAATCTTTAATTTTTATATTAACATAAATGAAAAAAATATATCTTTAAATGTATAAGAGAAAATTTTAGAAAGGACTTAATTTTAAATAAGTTCTTGCTAACTGATCAGTTTTACCTATTCGGCACGACATTATATTATTGTGTGTGTTGTGTGCTTCTCTGTGTGTGTGTGTGTGTGTGTTGTGTGTGTGTTGTGTGTGTGTTGTGTGTGTTGTGTGTGTTGTGTGTGTTGTGTGTGTGTGTGTGTGTGTGTGTGTGTGTGTGTGTGTGTGTATGGATTCTAGATAGAGCCGCTCCTCCGAACGAATCTATCTGAACTTTCTACTCATCTCTGTAACATTGCAAGCTCTCCTGAAGATGTGTTAATTACACACAAGAGTCCTAGAGCTATCATTAAGCACACACACACACACACACACACACACACACACACACACACACATATATATATATATATATATATATATATATATATATATATATATATATATATATATATATATATATATATATATATATATATATATATATATATATATAAATATATATATATATATATATATATATATATATATATATATATAATGTCGTGCCGAATAGGCAGAACTTGCGATCTTGACTTAAATAGCAACGCTCATCTTGCCATATAGGACAAGCGAAAATTTGTGTATGCAATAATTTCGCCAAAATCATTCTTAACCTAACGAAAAAAATATATTTCACTGTGTTTGTTTAGTATTAAATTATTGTAAACAAATCTAATATATATTTAGTTGGGTTAGGCTAAAATAAATTGTTCTTGTTATAATAAGGTTAGGTAAGTTTTCTAAGATTCTTTTAGTGCAAAATTATAAATTTTTACATTAACATTAATGAAAAAATATATCTTTAAACGTATAAGATTTTTTTTTTAGAAAGTACTTAATTTTAAATGAGTTCTTGCTAATGACCAGTTTTTACATATTCCCCAAACAGGCGCGCTTACACCGTGTGCTCGTGTTACAACAATGGAGTGTTTGTTCACAGTGCGTATAGTGCATATAGTCTATAGTGTACAGTGCATAGTATGTGCATGGTATGCGCATAGCATGTGTAGTGTATAGCGGTGTGCCGTTGTTAGTGGGGGCTGGGTACAGAGCATAGTGGTGTATTAGTAACATGTGCACAGAGCATTGTGGTGTATAGTGATTTGTCCTGGGAGGGAGTGAGTGCCCTACTCCGCCTCATCACACATTTTCCACTCCTCCCTTCTTCCACCGCCCACCACAAGGAGGGGAGACCCCTCTCCTCCCCCACCCACCACCATGAACCACATGCGGTATGTGCCATGCGCCATTTTCCCTTCAGCTTGGGCTTACCACACAGTTTGAGGTATGGCAGATGATGAAGCCAACCAGCCACAAAGCTAAGGAAACAGTGTACCCAACAATGAAAGAAGAGGCACATGTCAGGTGTGTGGAGAGTTTCGAGCACGCAACAGGGATGGCCGCATTCGTGCACACAATGGGTGTGCGGGATCACATATGCCCCCAGCAGAGAGCAGCCCACAGCCTCCACAGGCAGATGACAATTCCAATGGCAACCTCCTCACTTGCGATAACCTTCTGTTGGCATTCAAATCCACTGCTAGCAGAACACTATCCCACATCCCTAAAGCGGCTCGCCCATATGCAGCAGGGAAATTCACAGACCTTTTTAAGCGGGTGAATGGAGGTTCCACCAACTTAGAAGCCCGAGGCACCATCCAAGCATGGCGCAACCTACTCTTGATCGGCAATGTCTGTCTTGCAGTTCCTGAAAGACGAGGCAAACTGCTAACCACGTCAGTTATCAAGGCATTGCCCAACTACCCAAGAACAGATAATTGTGTCCCTCTGCCCCATTACCGCAGGAATCAAAGAGGTAGACCCAAGAAAAGTCCCACTGAAAACGAGAAAATTTGCTCACAGGTTAGCAAAACAATCGAAGAAGGTAACACAGTGGGGGCAATAAGAATAATTACAAGTGACGAAATTGTAGCCCCCAAGGATGAGACCACAGCCCAAGCGCTAAGAGACAAGCATCCAACCAGGGACACCATAGCCATCAGCAACAATCCTGAGGAAGACCCCATCATTGAACAATTAATTTTGCCAGAATCGGAAGTCTATAAGGCGATCGTGTCATTTCCAGCAGGATCTGCAGGAGGTTACACTGGAATTCGACCTCAGCACCTCAAAGAGATGGTAAATTCAGTACTCGGTGAATCTGCATCAATTCTTCTCACCGAGTTAACAACTTTCGTCAACAAATGTCTTGCTGGGCGAATCCCAGAAGATATTTAACCTTTCTTTTTTGGAGCTTCACTATGTGCGTTGAAGAAGAAGGATGGTTGAATCAGACCCATTGCGGTTGGAAACAGTCTTCGCAGTCTCGTTGCCGAAGCAGCAGTGAGAAACATTCGCCTAGAAGCTGCCACTTTACTCCAGCCACACCAACTGGGCTTTGGGGTCTCTCAATGCAGTGAAGCCGCAGCTCATGCCGCAAGGGCCTACATCAGGGACCTACCAGAAGACAAGGCCATAGTCAAACTTGATTTTAGAAATGCCTTTAATGCGGTGATGAGAAATGCTGTCTTGCCAGCTGTTCGGGATCGGTTCCCCAGTCTTTTTCCCTTCATTTCAGCCGGCTACAGCAAACCCTCAATTCTTTTGTTTGGAGAACATGAAATTCAATCATCAGAGGGTGTTCAGCAGGGTGACCCACTCGCTCCACTTCTCTTCTGCTTGGCAGTAAGAGAACTAACTTCCAGCCTACGCAGTGAGCTCAATATCTGATACCTGGATGACGGCACTCTGGCAGGTTCTGAAGAGTCCCTGGTGGGGGACCTACAACTGGTGAAAACACAGGGAGAAGACTTGGGACTCATCCTCAATCCCTTCAAGTGTGAAATCCTCACAGCGAACCAGGAAATAATCAATGCTGTGCGAAGAATCCTCCCAGAAGTCTCTACTACCACTCCGTCAAACAGTACCCTCTTGGGAGCACCACTGGGTCACCAGGCCATCGACACTGTCCTCAGGGACAAATTGAATGACCTGATGAGAATGGAGGAGAGAATAAGCGATCTTGATGCCCATGATGCTCTGTATCTCCTCACAAGGTGTCTTACTATGCCAAGACTCACTTACTTCCTGAGGTATGCACCCTCTTTTGACAACCCAACACTCGATGAATATGATTCACACCTGAGATTAACTTTTAAGAAGGCACTGAACCTGTCACTAGAGGATGAGCAATGGGATCAGGTAACCCTCCCAGTGCGACTGGGAGGTATAGGGGTGCGCAAAGCAACGCATGTTGCTTTACCTGCTTTTCTCTCTTCGTGTTTGGCTTCCAGTGCATTAGTCAAGAAGATAGTTCCCGAACGCTTGAGAGACGTGGTAGGAGCTTAAGACTCCAGGTTTACTGAAGCAGTGATTCGGTGGGACACTCTTACAGACTCCTCCAGTAGACCAGCTCCTCCCAAAGAGCACAAACAGTCCCACTGGGACAAACCGTTCATGGGAAAAATCGCCAAAACCATACTCTCCAATGCTTCAGGAAAGGACAAAGCTCGTCTCCTGGCAGTGAAGGCACCACACTCAGGAGATTTCCTGTTAGCTGTTCCCAATTCCTCCCTGGGCACCCGTCTCTACCCACAGGTCATTCGGATTGGGATTGGTGTTGCTCTTCGCCTAGCCGCCCCCATCCTCACCGAACATAGGTGTATTTGCGGCAGGGCGACAGCTGATCAATTTGGACTTCATGGTCTCGTGTGTCACACAGCAGAAGGGAAGTATGCCAGACATGAGGAGGTCAGTGACATCATAAAGAGAAGCCTAACCACAGCCCGTTGCCCAGCTCAACGGGAACCCCAAGTACAGAGGTCTGATGGAAGTCAAAAGCGTCCTGATGGAGCCACTATGCTACCCTGGAAGGATGGAAAGCAGATTGCCTGGGACTGCACCTGTGCCGCCACATTGGCAGACACCTACTTGCCATACTCTGTAGTGGAAGGGGGTGGAGCTGCCTGCCACAGGGAGACCCAGAAGATCCGAAAATATGAAGATCTTCCCCCTTGCTATAACTT
>NC_091307.1:6753418-6860918 GCF_038502225.1 Cherax quadricarinatus
TCTCTGATGCTGGAAGCTGTGACAGTTCTCTCTGTGATCTATCTCTGATGCTGGAGGCTGAGATGGTTCTTTCTAGTGGTGATGGAGGCTGTGATCTATCTTTGATGCTGGAGGCTGAGATGGTTCACTCTGTGATCTATCTCTGATGCTGGAGGCTGTGACAGTTCTCTCTGTGATCTATCTCTGATGCTGGAGGCTGAGATGGTTCTTTCTAGTGGTGATGGAGGCTGTGATCTATCTTTGATGCTGGAGGCTGAGATGGTTTCCTCTGATGTTGGACGCTGAGATGGTTCTCTCTGGTGATACTGAAAGCAGAGATGGTTCTCTCTCGTGATGGAAGTACAGATGGTTCTGGTGATGCTGGAGGCTATGATGATTCTAGTGATGCTGGAGAAAATGATGGTTCTCCCTGATGAAGTTGAAGACAATGATGGTTCTCCCTGGTGATGCTGGAGAAAATGATGGTTCTCCCTGGTGATGCTGCATGTTGTGATGGGGATATAAATAACGTATTGAAAATATCTAACCACGTTGAGCTTCATCAAGCGATGACTTGACAGAACTAAACACTCAGCTATACTTTGAATAAACACTTCCACTGAAAACTTGTCTCTAATGTATTTGTTGGAATTATTTGCAGGTTAAACAACTCCACTCCCCTTGCTAGGATCAGAGTCGATTTCCTCACATTCTGTAGGTGCGGAAGGACGCCTAGATATGAACATGCATATTATACATATATATATATATTATGCAAGAATCGCGAAAAAGCGACACAGGATGCAAAATAACCACAGGGGGAGTTGAATGAAAGCTCTAGGCCTTTCGTGTTGCAATCAACATATTAGGAGCTTGCAAAATTGCAGAAAAGAGTAATCTTAGCAAATTCGTTCTGAGCTCAGTCTAGCCAGGAATCCGAGGGACGCCTTGCTGAGACTGGTCTAAGATACATATATATATATATATGTGTGTGTGTGTGTGAACTCACCTAGTTGTACTCACCTAGTTCAGGTTGCAGGGGTCGAGTCCAAGCTCCTGGCCCCGCCTCTTCACTGGTCGCTACTAGGTCACTCTCCCTGAACCATGAGCTTTATCGTACCTCTGCTTAAAGCTATGTATGGATCCTGCCTCCACTACATCGCTTCCAAAACTATTCCACTTCCTGACGACTCTGTGGCTGAAGAAATACTTCCTAACATCCCTTTGATTCATCTGTGTCTTCAGTTTTCAACTGTGTCCCTGTGTTGCTGTGTCCAGTCTCTGGAACATCCTGTCTTTGTCCACCTTGTCAATTCCTCTCAGTATTTTGTAAGTCGTTATCATGTCCCCCCTATCTCTAATGTCCTCCAGTGTCGTCAGGTTGATTTCCCTTAACCTCTCCTCGTAGGACATACCTCTTAACTCTGGGACTAGTCTTGTTGCAAACCTTTGCACTTTCTCTAGTTTCTTTACGTGCTTGGCTAGGTGTGGGTTCCAAACTGGTGCCGCATACTCCAATATGGGCCTAACGTACACGGTGTACAGGGTCCTGAACGATTCCTTATTAAGATGTCGGAATGCTGTTCTGAGGTTTGCCAGGCGCCCATATGCTGCAGCAGTTATTTGGTTGATGTGCGCTTCAGGAGATGTGCCTGGTGTTATACTCACCCCAAGATCTTTTTCCTTGAGTGATGTTTGTAGTATCTGGCCCCCTAGACTGTACTCCGTCTGCGGTCTTCTTTGCCCTTCCCCAATCCTCATGACTTTGCACTTGGTGGGATTGAACTCCAGGAGCCAATTGCTGGACCAGGTTTGCAGCCTGTCCAGATCCCTTTGTAGTTCTGCCTGGTCTTCGATCGAATGAACTCTTCTCATCAACTTCACGTCATCTGCAAACAGGGACACCTCGGAGTTTATTCCTTCCGTCATGTCATTCACAAATACCAGAAACAGCACTGGTCCTAGGACTGACCCCTGTGGGACCCCGCTGGTCACAGGTGCCCACTCTGACACCTCGCCACGTACCATTACTCGCTGCTGTCTTCCTGACAAGTATTCCCTGATCCATTGCAGTGCCTTCCCTGTTATCCCTGCTTGGTCCTCCAGTTTTTGCACTAATCTCTTGTGTGGTACTGTTAAACGCCTTCTTGCAGTCCAAGAAAATGCAATCCACCCACCCCTCTCTCTCTCTTGTCTTACTGCTGTCACCATGTCATAGAACTCCAGTAGGTTTGTGACACAGGATTTCCCGTCTCTGAAACCATGTTGGCTGCTGGTGATGAGATCATTCCTTTCTAGATGTTCAACCATTCTTCTCCTGACAATCTTTTCCATGATTTTGCATGCTATACATGTCAGTGACACTGGTCTGTAGTTTAGTGCTTCATGTCTGTCTCCTTTTTTAAAGATTGGGACCACATTTGCTGTCTTCCATGTCTCAGGCAATCTCCCTGTTTTGATAGATGTATTGAATATTGTTGTTAGGGGTACACATAGCGCCTCTGCTCCCTCTCTCAGGACCCATGGAGAGATGTTATCTGGCCCCATTGCCTTTGAGGTATCTAGCTCACTCAGAAGCCTCTTCACTTCTTCCTCGGTTGTGTGTACTGTGTCCAGCACATGGTGGTGTATCCCACCTCTTTGTCTTTGTGGAGCCCCTTCTGTCTCCTCTGTGAACACTTCTTTGAATTTCTTGTTGAGTTCCTCACATACTTCACGGTCATTTCTTGTTGTCTCTCCTCCTTCCTTCCTTAGCCTGATTACCTGGTCCTTGACGGTTGTTTTCTTCCTGATGTGGCTGTATTGCCAGCAGGCCTGCTGCAGTGTTCCTCCTTTCTTATGAGTCGGGTGTCGTCGCACGTCAGGTGTTACTTTGTTGTGGGATGTGATGTTGAGGTGTGGTCTAGACCCTTTATATGCCTTCCTTTCATGCATTGTCTTTATAGTTCCTTGATAATGTGAGAAATCACGAAAGTGCTTGGAATTTCAACATCCTTTCACAGTGATTTTTGCTTATATATATATATATATATATATATATATATATATATATATATATATATATATATATATATATATATATATATATATATATATTAAACAGGTCCAAAAATGCATATAAATTTTAAAATTTCAAAGGAAGTGCTCTCCAAAATGCAATTTTTATTCTACTATATGAGCCTGTACTGTGTGCCAAAATTTGGACCATTTCATGCATATTTAAAGGTTGCACAAAACTTCATCTTTGGTTTCTCTCTATCGCAGATGGCATCCTCAGCACCGGGTACACGAAGTGCATCAGAATGGTGGTTAGTAGGGTGTCTCCTCGAGTTTTTCTCAATTGCCCGGCTTCCGACGGGAGGTGACGTACTTCGCATGTCACAGTTCTTTCACCTGACACAGAAGCTACTCTCACTTTCGTCGCCTTGATTTACGTCCGGTTCTGGAATGAGGCTCCGCGTGGCGTGCAAGCCCCTCGCAATGACTTGGACTTCCTTCAGACCTTTCAAGCATATCTGGACAAAGAGATCGCGAATGCTGCTGCCATCACCTTTGCACTCCATCCTTGGTATCTGGCGGAACACCTGGTTGGATTTGCGTTGTTTGACGAGAAAGTGAACATTACGACAAAGCGCAAGATGGTAAATAACTTCGAGCGGCAAAAGAAACCAGGGTGCCCCCGTCGCTTGCAAGGTGTCCCAGAGATCGGAGTTGGACTGGAGGAGTTCGTGACTAAGAGGACGCTGAAGATGTTTAGCCTCATTGCTGAGCAGAGGAAGGGGGCGGATAAATCTTCCTTCTTGAATGAAAACCCCAAAACGTGGGAGACGAGCACGATGTGTTCCTGGAAATAAAGAAATCTGTGGGCTCTTCGAAGGTCATGAACGACGCAACAGAAAGAGCCGATTCCCTCCTTCAACGCGTCTCTGATCAAGGTTGAGGAGCAGAAACAGTACCTTCTTCACCTCGTGGCGGATCATCGTCGCCACTTCACTGCTCCAACCAAGGAGAGACTAATGAAAGAGGGTGATTGCTGAATTTTAGAGGGACAGATTGAAGTCCCACCCTATTTCGTCGTTTAAGTAGGCACGAGGAAGCATTATTACGAGCGAGCGAGCGGAGCGATGTTTTACTGGCAGTTGGTGTGACAAATGAGCGACCCGACATAACCCGAACTGACCCAACAAGACCAGATGCTTTTGAGAGGCTAATAACTTTTTCCCTGTATAAGACAGAAACCTAATTCTTTTTGAATCTGATGGTCTCATGAAATAAATTATGTTATTAAAATTAGCCGTTTGTTTCACTGAAATTCCATTGGAACCCCCCCCCCCTCCAGAAAACCATGGTATTTGAGGGGATGTTTGGCCAAATTTCGATGTTTGTTCAACTTGAGAAGCGAATTGCGTGGGATTTTCTGTTATGACTCTATGTTTTCTTTACTGAATTGGATTAGAGAAAAGATGGGAGAATATTATTAAGAATTTACATTAACGTTTTGTTTTTCAACTTTTAGCGGGAGAAATCAGATGGGGAAAACACCTATCTTCAGTGATTTTTCAGTTGAATACATAGTCCAGTGGTTGGCGAAGGTCGACCAAAACCAATGATTTCTTTAAATCGTGTGGTACCTCCTCTTCAATGCACATATAATCGCTCGCTCTTTCCCGCTCGACAAAGAGCTAAAAACTAGTTATTGATGCAGTCATTCTGCTTTCAGAGAAAATTGTAGCTATGCTATGCGAAAGAGGAACAAAAATTAAAATTCCTTCAGTTTCTCTTCTGTAGGTGAGGGATGCCTTTTTGCGCGACCCCTAAAAGTGAACGAAATTTCCTGAAAATTGGTCTGAATGTTACTTTAGAACTGTGTAACAAAATTTAACTTACGGACCGAACAATTTCACAATTTGATTTTTTGGGGGACTGGTCTTATATATATATATATATATATATATATATATATATATATATATATATATATATATATATATACATATATATATATATATACATATATATATATATACATATATATATATATACATATATATATATATATATATATATATATATATATATATATATATATATATATTTATATATATATATATATATATATATATAATGATACCCGACAACTAGGATACGTCTGCCAGCCATCCTGATGGGATAACTTTATACCCCAGTAAGAACGGCAGACTGCTGATGTGGGACTATATTTGTGTGCCTGCTCTGGCCGATACCTATGTCCCATTTATTGCTGGTCAGCAGTGTGGCGCTGTTGATTACAGGTGAGATCACAAGCTCAGACCTGGGTAACCAGAGACCCTTGGAACCTTTGGAAAGCATTCCACGGGTTTCATCAAGGCGCTGGGTTTTAGGCTCATTGAAAACACCAGAGACCCGAGGGCTGCCACGTTTCTCTTCCAGCGCCTCAGTGTGGCTATCGAAAGAGGCAATGCCTTCTTCATTTTGGATTCCCGACCGGCATCTGTGGAACCCGAGGACCTTCCCAACTTAAATTAAATTGAAACATACTTTTTAATTCTGCGTACATGTAAATTTCTCATCGCAACTGTTCTCATTATTATGTAAACAATTGTTCCAATGTATCACTCGAATGAAGGTTTTAAATTAAAACGATCATGAACATCTATGGGACGTCGTAGGGCAACAAAATAGTCAAACTCGGCATCAGGATACACAGTACTTTATCTGGCTGTGTGGACAGAGTACTGTGTACTCTGATGGTGAGTTTGAAAGTTCGAGTCCTGCTGTGGACTGAGAGATAATATTTGTAAATAGTTTCGCCTGTTTGCAAATTCCTAAGCATGTATATATGTGCATATAACCAGCGGCTTAACGAGAGAAATGCCCACAGTGTCAGGTTCGGAGATGCTATGAGCGAAACACTAACTATAAAGAGTCAAGAATCTCGCTGAAACGTGCAACTGTTCAAATTATTTTTATCCAGCTTAATTCTAAGATTAGTACCCATATCCGCTGTCACAGTGGCGCTGCTGTACAATCATTAAGAGCGTTTCATTTATCTTGTTGAGTCAGCTTATCGAGAAAAAAAAGTCTCTGTCTTTAAATATCGGCTTAATGAAGTGCCTTGTATGCAGACCAGAGTGAAGAAGTCGACAGTGTTTGCATTTCCTTTGTGCCTCTTCCTCCTCAGCTAAACAGTTTTGCATGTCCTAGATTCTTCCTTTGTTTCATTAACTGTTGAGTAATTGTACCATCCCAGGTCCCGGTTAGCTCAGTATAATAATTCAAACACTCAGTTTGTTATGGCTGTAGAAGAGTAGCTCACATGGAGAAGGATTATTGTAGTTATTGCATTCATGAGAAAAGCTCTAAGTCCGTAAGGGTTCATACAGTTTCTGGAGAACAGAATGTGATCAAGTTTCATCCCGAGGAAGGCATGGTAGTTCTTTTTGGATCAAGAGACTTTCACCGGTCATTAGAGTGCCCCCATTTGAAGGGTCCTCCTGGAGAAGACAAATCTGCTTCACTCTCCAGTCGGCCACTTATAAGGGTCGCCCTCAAGGACTTCGGCACATTGTTTCCGGATGAAAGTCAAATGAACCTGACGAGAGATAAAGGGGACCACTGGGAAGATGACGACGTCGTGACCACAGCCTCTCCCAGAGTGGCGAAGGAGTGTTAGCAAGATAAACACGTGAGGCAAGGCACTTCCCTGACGCCCGAGGCGCCGGCACGCACCTGCCTCTCCAGCCTCCCGTGACTGCGTCCTTCTGGGATGCTGGGAACGGGTTACGACCTTCGGCGATGCTCGGATGGACGTGAGGTATCTTTTGTTTTTAAGAAAACGGCTATACATGTTTTCAGAAACCCGTCTTTATGCTCGTAAATTGCATTGCTACTGGCAGGCAAAATATGACTTTCATCAACTAGAGTATTAAATAATATACCTCAAGTTTAGGATCAATTTTATATGCAAATAATATTTTGCTTATAATATCTAAGGTGAAATTGACCAAAATTGTCCTCGTATATAAAATTTATCCTAGACGTAAGACTATTAATTACTTTTCTTGTAGCTATAAATATTAATTAATATTAATTAAGATTTTTAAGGAGGACAGGAGCGTTGTCAGATGTCATGGCAAACATCGGAGCTTCTCAGAACACAGAAAGGAATTTCAAAGTTCTTGAATGACTGTATTTCTGAGAGAGGAGCAACGACCTGCATGAAACACAGGAATCAACAGAAATAATGAAAGAGGTGTGTGGATTTTTGTGTGATGTAGCAACGATTTCTTACATCGCAGGTGTTAAGCATGTCTCCTTACACCTGCTGCGCCTGTTCACCTAGCAATAACTAGGTACCTAGGTGTTAGACGACTGATATTGACCGCATCCATGGGGGTGGTAGCATACCTTAGATAGGGCTGGGCTTTCAAATGAGCTGAAGTAGGATAACAGCTCTCATCTCTAAAACTGATTTGTGTAAAAAAAAAAAAAAAAAAAAACTGGCGTGTGTCTGCCTAGCTTCTAGACATTACTCCGCAATTTGTTTAATTTACTTTACAACGTTTATCTTTGAGTAAATATAGGAAAACTTAAGGTGTAGTAACACAAACCTAAAATAACCAATGTTTACTTTCTTAGCCGCATGAGATCGCTCTAAAATTAACTTGCGTAAATATGTAAGAAAAGGAACTGTGTAACTTGAGAATTGGTTGGACATTGAGAGGGGCAACAACCACTCTTCTCTGTGTGGTATTAAGAAAACGCCAACTCATCCTGTTGGTCACTACGACTTAAAAAAAAAAATAATTAATATTTTTTCATATGCCTTACAATATGTTTACTACATTATGCAATATATATTCAGATTATTTAAAAAAAAAACTATCATCCTTACAACTTTGTTTTACACAAACTGAATAGGATTGGAAAAGAACGAAAAAGAATACCTATTGGCTCTCGCCAATTCTTATATAATTCATCAACCACCTCCCACCGAGGTAAGGTGACTCGAAAAAAAAGAAGAAATGCATTCACCATTACTCACCAGATTGTCCTTAGTTGCACTCGGTTATACTCGCCGAACTACACTCACATAGTTGTATTCTCATTGTTGTATTCACCTAATAGATTCAACTAATGTTAATGTTGTACTGTATTAGTTGTACTCTACTGGTTGGGTTTGCAGGAGTCGATGTACAGCTCCTGGCACAGCCTCCTAAATCATTTTGACGAGCTTTACTGACTGTGCACAAAATATAATAATAAATAAAAAAAATAAACTATTAAATTCTGTATTTATTGCACAAATTTTAGTCTCGAGGAGTTAGGCCCATCAAGAAGATTTCCACCAGTTTTCCCGCAAGAAGACTAATCCAAGTTTACCACCAAGAAGATATCTAACATGTCTAAACACTGGCTGTTGGAAGCTGCATTAATCTTCTCTGATGAGGAGATAAAGAAGATTACTTAAATATTCTGTTTTATGACAATGTTATTTTAAGATGTAATTAAAGATGGAGAAAGTGCGAGAAAGAGGAAGATGCATTTCAGCGACGTGTACAGAGTGATGAGGAAGAGGAAGATGAGGCAGAAGAGAAGGAAGATGAGAAGGAGGAGGTGGAGGAGAAGGTGGTAGTGGTGGTGATGGACAAAACGACAGTGACAACCACCGTTTCTACCAAAACCACTAGTCACCATAGCCACCACCACCTTCACTACCACATCCGCTAGCACCATCACTACCGCTAGCACCACCACCACCTCCACTACCACATCCGCTAGCACGAACACCACCGCTAGCACCACCACCACCGCTAGCACCGCCATTGTTAGCACCACCACCACCGTTAGCACCACCACCGCTAGCACCACCACCGCTAGCGCCACTACCACTAGCACCACCACCACTAGCACCACCACCATCACTCTCCCTCACCGTTGTCGTCGTTGTTGTGCAGTAATGTTTGTACGGCTGTTTACTTGCAGTAGTTTACTCTACGTGACATAATCAAGGAACTTTCACATTCTTCCCATTACAAAGAAAGTTCTCTGATTATTCTCCAGATCCGCAGCCTAGTAATTACATTAACTCAGCTGGTATCACCATACTGTACTCCAGAGATTACACGTCTCTTAACTAACTTGAAATTCATTGCTTTGAGAGGTCTCGTTATTCAGTCTTTCCTTGATGTGTTTTACAAAGGTAAATTTCGAGGATCAACGTCCTAACGTTTCACTCTTAAAGCAAAACGCTTGTAAATTAAATTTTGCTCTGCACATTTTTTTTTTTTTTACTAGTCGTCAAATCTTGTCTTCCAGTACGACTTGATCGTAAGATCTTCCAAAGTGGTTACTCAAAGGTTTCTTACATTCATCATAACTATATGTTTCTTTATGACTTAACTGAGTGAACTGGTCTTGACTGCATGATAATCTGTCCCCTCTGCATGATCTTCTATCCTACCTGCATGATCTTTCTAGATGTATGATCTTCCTAGCTTCATGATCTGTTCTCTCTACATGATCTGTTCTCCCTGCATTTTGTTCTCCCTACATGATCTGTTCTCCCTACATAATCTGTTTTCGCTGCGCTATGTATAATTACAACTTCCCCCTCCCCATTATCTTCCATTCTCTCTCCTTCCCCTCCTTCTTCCCTTCTTCTCTGCCTCTCCCCTTCCTCCCTCTCCCCTACCCCTTCCCTCACTCAAAAAATCTACACAGGGACACTTGCCTTTTATTCTCTCCTCGTTCTGCTAGTTCACATTTTTTTGGATGCTGGAAGGAGGTCTTAGGGTTGTAGTGTTGGGGAGAAGAGGAGAGACTGGGATGGTGATGGGGAAGGTACAGGAGGCCGTTGGACTTTGGGTTTAAGGGGGCAGAAGTAAAGGGGTGTTAGGGGAGGAAATGGAAGTCCTTTCCCGAGTTTCTATTTGCTCTGGTGATGAGCAGATTTGTGTTGAGTCTCCCTTCACCAGTTATAGTGACTTGCTGATACTCTCCAGCCCTCGGGGAAAGGGGTGAGTGAGAGGGAGTAGTGGAGGATGTGAGATCACCGGTGGGGGTGAGATGAGTGAGTGGGCAGGTGCGGAACTAAGGATGAGTTAGGTAGACATGAAATTGTGGTTGAGTGGGCCGGTGAGGAACTGTGGGAAGAAGTGAGTATTCTAGTGTGGGGGAGCTTCGAGACACCGGGGGTGAGAGGGCGGGGGTATTTAGGAGGAGAGGCTGGGGGTTAAGGTGGGAGGCAGGAGGATGGTGGGATGTGGGTAAGCGTAGCGTAACGCCTCCACGATTTTCCGTACTGACAGCAAACTAACTATTCAGTGAGGTGGTATCCTCTTATGTGTTCACATCTCTGGTGCATTCTATGCACGGAAAAAATAATTAGGTTTAAAATGCTTATCCGGTGTCGTTAATGACAGTCACTTCCTGTAACCTTCCGGGATGAATAAACACCATACTGTTTTTAACGAGCTTTAGAGCATCACGATTATTTCGTATTAAAGATAATGAGGTGATGATTCGTGTCATAATAAACTTCAATTCGAGCTAGCATCCATATTTTGTTAACGTCATGTTAACTTTAGAAGAATAGGTCAAATAATTTGTCCATACACAAGTTTAAAAAATTTGTCAAAAAATATTTGGTTAACGTTAAACTAGGTGTAATATCATCCTGTCTTGCTAAAAAATTATTTTAAAAATCAATGAATGGAGATTTCCTTCTTATAAATTTAAGATAATTCCTCCTCAAATATTATATAAAATTCCACATTTGTCATAGCTTTTAGCATTACCGAAAAAGTTAAAGTATTTCAGCTTAGCCATTCATCATTAACTCCTTACTTTTGTAATTTGCTGAGCCAAAAGACTGACGGGGCGGTACATGGACCCATTATTTGTAACTGTGTATAGGTGTGTAATGAAGTAATAATATCCAATCAAAAATCCTTTAGAACGCAAGTGCTGCAGAGTTCTTTTCACTGAATTTCGACAAAGATACGAGAGCTGTTTAACTTGTGAAATAATAATGACTAAAAGACTATATCTAGCCATCAAATCTGTTAGAACGAAGAACATAGGTGGTGGTTAGCTTTGTAGAGCTCATCGGAGGGGCCGCTCATTCTGCCAGTTTATCAAGTTATTAATTCATGTTTACTGTGATCCTATCTTCTCTTTTCAAAATTTACCAGGTTTCTTGGGCTCCCTTTGCACTTTCTTAGTCCTGGTTCAATATGCTCCCCTCCTGCCTGTGGTCCTGGGTTCTAGGAATTCTTAGCTTGTATCCTTTCCCTAGCGAGGGACGTGAATTTATGTCGGTGCTAGGGACATGTTTGTAGGAGCTCCTGCCCATCTCTGTATTCCTTGAGGCGTGCCGCAGACTACGGAGCAAACTTTAACTTTTTGCTCATGGCTTCGGCCTTTCCTCCCAAGTCGTATAATTTTATAATGATCAGAGTATCTGATCATTATAAAATTGAAGTTTTACAGGAGTCTTCTACCGTAAGACCTAGCTGAACGGCTTTATACCCTTACCTGTGGCCACACGTGTCTGGGAATCACTTTTCAATTGAATATCCCAGTAAAACGATACAAAATACTAATACAATACGGGAGTCTTCTAACATAATTGATTTAATTTTTTCTTAGCTGATAGAAATTATTTTACCATGTAAATGTATTTTTTTAATGCTTTTTAATTTAGTTTAAATCTTAGTGCTGAATAACGTAGTGGATTAAATCGCTCAGTAAATCGTACAACGTTTTTTTAGTCTTCAAAGGCTTCTTTTTTACCCTATTTACTCTCCATCCAGAAAATAAAAATGAAAGCAGTATACAGGTGGGGCAAGTGAGTGAAAAAAATAAAATTACGCGAAACGAGCGAGATGGAGTGTAGAGACGTTCATTGAACCATCCTGTTGTAAAATCAGAGATTATTTGCCGATTGTATATTAAGAAATTATTATGACTGCGTTGTGCGGAAAACTTTTACTAACATATAAATTTAAGATATTTTCTCACTAGTATAGACAGATATAGACAGACAGATCAACACACAGACACACAGACAAATATGCACAAATAAGAAGGGAGGCCCAGCGACAATGCGAAAAGGACATAGCATCGAAAGTCAAGTCTGGCCCGAAGCTGTTGTATATCCACATCAGGAGGAAAACAACAGTCAAGGACCAGGTAATCAGACTGAGGAAGGATGGTGGGGAGCTCACAAGAAACGACCAAGAATTATTTTGCGAGCTCAACATGAGATTTAAAGAAGTATTTACAGTGGAGGCAGGAAGTACTCCATGAAGTCACAATAGGGAGGTACACCAACAAGAGATGCACCAATAAGTACTGGATGAAATACAACCGAGGAGGAGGTGAAGAATCTGCTATGTGAGCTTGATACTTCAAAGGCGGTGAGACCAAACATCTCTCCGTAGGTCCTTAGAGAGGGAGCAGAGATACTGTGTGTGCCACTAACAAAAATCTTCAACACATCCATTGAAACTGGGCAACTACCTGAGGTATGGAAGATGGCAAATGTAGTCCCATTTGTTAAGAAAGGAGACAGACACGAATCATTAAACTACAAACCTGTGTTACTGACATGTATAGCATGCAAAGCTATGGAGAAGTTTATCAGTAGGAGATTGGTGGAGCACCTAAAAAAGAAACAAGCTTATAAACGACAACCAGTACGATTTCAGATGAGGAAAATCCTGTGTCACAAACCTGGTCAAGCACGTCAAGAAATTAGAAAACGTGCGAAGGTTTGCAACAAGACTAGTCCTAGAGCTAAAGGGTTTGTCCTACGAAGAAATAAAAGTTAAGGGAAATCGGCCTGACGACACTGGAGGACAGGAGGGTTAGGGGAGACATGATAACGACATAAAATACTGCGAGGAATTGACAAAGTGGACAGGTAGAATGTTCCAGAGACGGGACACAGAAGCAAGGGGTCACAGTTGGAAGCTAAAGACTCGATGAGTCAAAGGGATTTTAGGAAGTATTTCTTCAGTCACAGAGTTGTTAGGAAGTGGAAAAGTGACGTAGTGGAGGAAGGAACCATACATAGTTTTAAGACAAGGTTTGGTGAAGCTCATGGAACAGGGAGAGTTAGGACCTAGTAGCCATCAGTGAAGGGGTGAGTGTACACACACACACACACACACACACACACACACACACACACACACACACACACACGCATGCACGCATAATTAATTTTTAGAGAAAATTGACTATTAAGAACCATTGGAAGCGATGAGTAGATGAGAAGGAGAAAGTTACATAAAAATCAGACTTTTAAACATGACCCTCCGACGAAATGGGGCGCCTCTTAGAGAAGGAAACTGGGAAAGGAAAATCGAAGGTGAAACTATAAAAAAATGGTACGAGAAAGATACAAAAATGTAAGGAAATATAATAAAAATTTAAACCAAATATGGTGAGAGGAAGCATTAAAAAACGGTAAAAGCCTTGGAAGAACAACAGAGATTATAATATGGATAGGAGTAAACAGGAAGATGCAGATGTCTAAGGAACTTTTTTCAATGGGCAGATTGTGTTGGATTCACAACCACACGAGAAGGAAGATAGCTATGAAAGACCATGTGTTAAGGTTGAAGAGGTGAGGTGCTCTTATAAAAGATGACAAGCTGTTAGGCAAGTAACTTAACTAGCTTCAGTAGCTCATTCTTATAGGTGAGATGATAATAGAGAAGAGTATTTGGGATATAGTCCACTAGAGAAACTTCTTATACCAAAGGAGATTAAGTAATTTCAGGAGCCGGATAAAATAAAAACAACGAATCCTGATGTTGTGTGAGTCTATAGCTAGGGTCTTAAGGCGAAGACCTCCGAAGATCAATAGTTGAACCTTAGCGGTTTCTTATATACAAAATGTGACCTGCCAGAGAAAATAAAATCCTACTTATCCCTCTTTGTTGATTATGTTTAATGAAAAAGATTAACAGAGAGGCCAGGGAGAGGCTCCATGATGGACTACAGACGTCGTAAGGTAAGTAGTTCATATTTGAATTAAGTCTTGATAAACGTCAGGTAATCATAGAGGGAAAGGGAGAGAGAGGCATGGACAAAAATTATCTGAGAGGGGAGACACTGCTGGTAACGTAAGAGGAGAAAGATCTAGGCGAAAAACTCAGTGAACATATAACCGGAAAAACCCATTGACCGTGCAACCTCAGAAGACTGTGCAAAACTAACTAAACTAAGAACTATTCTTGGAAAACTACAAGGAATCAACTTGGAAATTATACATAGCTACCATGGATCCCACACCTGACTGAGAAAGTGAAGATACTCAAGAAATTCCAAATGTTCGTGAAGGATTTATAAATGAGAAACAAATGTAATTCCAAGGAATCTTTATCATATTCATCAGTTTGTCAGTATTGTATACCTTTTATTTGGTTATTACCGAAACTGAGGGAGATAGACTAAGAGGAGAAACTTAATGAATTCAGTAACACGAGAAAAGAGGATCAGGAGAGATATAATGTACAAGATACTCAAGTTGCTAGTTACAGTGGACAGTTGTCTGAGATGCGAGAAAAGGAAGCCAGGGAACTAGATGACAACTAAAGGTATATAAGTCACTGAAATATTTAAGAAAAGTAGTCCTTGAGTAGTGAATAAGCGGAATGAACCAAACGAAGAGGCAATGAATGCCAACTATCATTAATGTCGGTCGATGGAGGTGGAGCCAGGAGCTATGACTCAGACCTTGCAAACATGACTATGCGAGTACACACATACGTACGCATCAAGGCAGTCAGCCAAACACGCAACTTGGCTATATCCATTAAAGAAATAAGCACATTCATAACTAATAAGACGGTAAATGAAGACCCACTAACTTAGTTTTGCTCCACTAGAAAAGTTATATAGCTTTTAGCAATTTATACACATACCCGGTACGTATATATGAACATGAATATTTTAGCTACTCGGTGATCTTAAGTTTAACCAAGACTGTCAGGTTAAAAAGTGAAACATAAGTTCACGAGCTTCTTGACGCTCACTCCAGGTTTTGGCTACAGTGTTGATACAGGAGAGAACAGAGAAAAACTCGGGTATTAAGAGTGTAAGGGCAGGAACCTGTCTACCCTCACTCCGTGATACTCGCCTAGCTGTGATTGTAAAGGTTAAGTCATATCTCCTGGCCTCTTAACTGCTAGCTATCTTTTCTCTTTGCAGTTTCTTGGGGTCCTGTCGTACCTATATTTGAAGCTACTTGTGGAGTCTGAAACATCTGCTTTCTCTTACATGTCGTTCCAGTTTCTATGCACCAAGAGATTGTAGTAATATTTCCCGATGTCAGTGAAGATTATGATAATAATTTTAAATATACAAAGAGGGAGGAGGGAGGAAGTACAGGGGGTTTTGTGTGCTAGGGGCTTGGACTTCCAGCAAGCGTTCGTGAGCGTGTTAGGAGCGAGTGCAGACAAATGGTTTTTATGACTTGACATGCTGTTGGAGTGTGAGCAAATTAACATTTATGAAGGGATTCTGGAAAAACTTGAGTCCTGGAGGTGGGAAGCACAGTGCCTGCGCTCTGGAGGAGTGGAGATACGTAGTGTAGGCACGCCTCTGGGAAGACGGAGATGGAATGAATAGTGATGAGGGTGCTTCTTCTCTTTCGGGTCACCTTGTCTCGGTGGGAAAAGGCCGATATGTTAATAAAAAAAAATACAAAATAAAGAAATTACACTGAATGTTCATAGGCGTTCACTGGGAGCTTTCTGAGGGATGGACAAGTGTTTCCAGGGAAGAGAGAGGGAGAAAGAAACTTGGCGAGAGGACAGAAGCTGTGTGCCGACAATGGGTGATAAAGACAAAGAGATACAAAGCAGCTTAAGCCTTTATTATAACGATGTTTAGAATCCAGTGAAGTTTTATCAATGGAAATAAATGGTATAAAATACCGACACAATGAAAATATAAACACAAATGCAGTATAATATGATCCTTTATTAACAACGTTTCACCCACACAGTGGGCTTTTTCAAGTCACACACGGATCTACCTGGGGTGGAAGGTACGAGAGTATTTATAGTCATGTTCAGAATGTTGAGGTCAGGTGGAGAATGCTGCATCTGATGAGCTACCCAAGACTCTATAACCCCACCCGGTAGATCATCAGATGCAGCATTCTCCACCTGACCTCAACATTCTGAACATGACTATAAATACTCTCGTACCTTCCACCCCAGGTAGATCCGTGTGTGACTTGAAAAAGCCCACTGTGTGGGTGAAACGTTGTCAATAAAGGATCACATTATACTTCATTTGTGTTTATATTTCCGAAGTTTTATCAAGCTGGGATAAACTTGGTAATGCTTTCCTGGAAACGAGACTAACTTTTTGTGCGTGTCTTTTTTATCCATCAATATGGCGGTTACCACCTTGAGACAGGTCTGAGCTAGAGAGAGAGAGAGAGAGAGGCAGCTGCCTCCACTTTTCCCTTCCCCAGCGGACGCCCGTGTGAGCGGGTTTATAGTTAGTATACAGATTAAAGGCGTTTCATAGCTATGCACAGCATATTCGACATTTAAATAACTCTTAAACTATGAAAGCATTACATATAAATATAATTAAGCGCATTACACGGTACACATGTTCCTTCAGTTTTCATCTATGTCCTCGTGCCTCGTCATTAGATCAAGTTGTCCTTATTTGCAAATACCTTGAACGTTTCAATCATATCATCCGAGTTTTTTTTTTCTAACACTTTCAGGTTCAGTTCCTGTAGCCTCTTACAGGTAATTCCTTGTAGCTCTATGATTGGTCTCGTTGAAAACTTCTGCGGTCTTTATAGCCTCTTAGCTTCATGCTGGCTCTGAGTACTCTCAAATCGGTTTGATATACGATGTGTGTTATGTCTTGAAGTGCATTTTGTTTAGGTTTCTAAAGTTTTTTAATCTTGTACTTGTTCCAGAGTTTATTTAGTGTGTGTGTGTGTGTGTGTGTGTGTACTCACCTATTTGTACTCACCTATTTGTGGTTGCAGGGGTAGAGTCTTAGCTCCTGGCCCCGCCTCTTCACCGGTTGCTACTAGGCCCTCTCTCTCCCCGCTCCATGAGCTTTATCAAACCTCGTCTTAAAACTGTGTATGGTTCCTGCCTCCACTACGTCATTTTCTAGGCTATTCCACTGCCTTACAACTCTATGACTGAAGAAATACTTCCTAATATCTCTCTGACTCATTTGTGTCTTCAGCTTCCAATTGTGGCCTCTTGTTTCTGTGTCCCCTCCCTGGAACATCCTGTCTTTGTCCACCTTGTCTATTCCACGCAGTATTTTATATGTCGTTATCATGTCTCCCCTGACCCTCCTGTCCTCCAGTGTCGTCAGGCCGATTTCCCTTAATCTTTCTTCATAGGACATTCCCCTTAGCTCTGGAACTAACCTTGTCGCAAACCTTTGTACTTTCTCTAGTTTCTTGACGTGCTTTATCAAGTGCGGGTTCCAAACAGGTGCTGCATACTCCAGTATGGGCCTGACATACACGGTGTACAGTGTCTTGAACGATTCCTTACTAAGGTATCGGAATGCTGTTCTCAGGTTTGCCAGGCCCCCATATGCTGCAGCAGTTATCTGGTTGATGTGTGCTTCCGGAGACATGCTCGGTGTTATACTCACCCCAAGATCTTTCTCCTTGAGTGAGGTTTGCAGTCTTTGGCCACCTAGCCTATACTCGGTCTGTGGTCTTCTGTGCCCTTCCCCTATCTTCATGACTTTGCATTTGGCAGGATTAAATTCGAGAAGCCATTTGCTGGACCAGGTGTCCAGTCTGTCCAGGTCTCTTTGAAGTCCTGCCTGGTCCTCATCAGATTTAATTCTCCTCATTAACTTCACATCATCTGCAAACAGGGACACTTCTGAGTCTAACCCTTCCATCATGTCGTTCACATATACCAAAAATAGCACTGGTCCTAGGACCGACCCCTGTGGGACCCCACTCGTCACAGGTGCCCACTGTGATACATCATTACGTACCATGACTCGTTGTTGTCTCCCTGTCAGGTATTCTCTGATCCATTGCAGTGCCCTTCCTGTTATATGCGCCTGATGCTCTAGCTTCTGCACTAATCTCTTGTGAGGAACTGTCAAAGGCCTTCTTGCAGTCTTGCAGTGTGTGTGTGTGTGTGTGTGTGTGTGTGTGTGTACATAGGTGTGTCTGTGAAGGCTTATCTCTCAACTCGTTACAATGCTTCTTGATAACCACACGTTTACCGTCCAGTTTCACAAACTGCCTTGTTACTCTGTTGTTCCTATTCGGAAAGTTGTGTATTAAGTCTGTTTAGTATAACATTTCATCTATATACCAAATACTGATCACCTTGAGACGGGGTGGGAAATGATACGTGATAACGACACAATGGTCAATACACACAAAAGCAGCTGTAAGACGACGCTTCACCCCCACAAATTAGCTCTTATCGAGTTATTTAATATAACTCACTGTCTGAGTGAAACGAAGTCATTTAATTGCATTTATATCTCTCTACAGTCAGCTTAAGGCAGTAGTAGTATCTTTTGATGTTCGTGTTGCATTAACTTTCACCTGTTATAAATCTGTTGTTCCTGGTCTTAATATCTTATAAATCATGTTTCCAATTCCACTCAGTCACTCCCTCTGTGCCTTATATATTTTAACCTGGTTTTCGCTGGTTCTTCGAAGGTCGTGAACCTGTTAGCATTACCTAAATATTTGCAATTAAGCCAATATAATGCTTTGTAAAGCAAATATATTTCTTTTATGAAACAATGCAGTCTTAATATATTGCTAATTCTCACTTCCTTCTTCCTCTCTTTGCCGTGTCCCTGTCCCCCCCCCCCTCTCCTATATATACTGGTTCCCTCACTTTTGTGTGTTAGTGTGACTTGTAAATGGTCCGAATTGGACCGAAACGTCGGCATAAGCTTCTCTCTCCTATGTGCCGGTTATTTGTATAATGTACAGCTATGTGAAGGACAGAAGACTCAAAGTATGTTCGTACTCTCTCACTCGTAAGGTCTCATGTAGATTACGGAGTGTAGTTTTGGTCTCCAAGTAACAGAAAATACATAAATGCATCAAAAAAATACGAGGTGACGAGTGACTTTAGTTTGTGAAGTATTTATGTCAATGCTAAATCAAATCAGGGGTCACGTTGCTTCCCTTCCCTCCTTTTGTTTTCATTTCGAACTTTTGTTGAATAGACACGTTGCAGAACTGACTTTTATTGAGATAACGTTTCGCTTTTTCAGCGCTTTATCAATCATACGTGCTTGACTTGATGAAACTCTAAGAGAGCAAAACGTTGTATCCTGTGTACGATTCTTCTGCAATGCATATCATTTCTTTATTATGGACTTAAGTACACATTTCGAATCCATGGACGTGTGTAGCTCCTGTACCCTTTCAAGCCTAACGCATAGAAGACATCTAACAGAGACAGAACCAGCAACAGTTCTTCCAAACTGCATACATTGATATTTAAGAAGAATTATGATAAAATTAGCTTGGCAATATACGTGTGACACAAACCGCTAGCTAGTTTCATTGGAGCAAATACTTCGGCTAACTTTAGAAAAAAGGTTAGTTAAATTAATAAATAAAATAAACGTTGTGACAAAGTATGTATGACCTGCTTCGCAGGGGTGACTTCTGCAGTGTTCGTATGTTCGTAAGGTCTATGCTCATATAGTTTCCAGTAAGTTTCAACGGTTTATTAGATGTGAGCTTCGCGTCGATGCTGAATAATCAAAGATAATTTTTACATATCGGGCGTGTAGCACTTTTATTGATTCGTTGTCTAGGCTTTTAATGATGGCTCCTCAACTTGCCAATCAGGCGTAATCTACGAATGTTATTGTAGTTGAATGTTCCTCAGGAGACAGGTTATTACGAACACAGGTAGCAATTAAAGGCCTGTAGCACCTGGCCGTAAACAGTCAGCCATATACAGCGATCAACAGAGCAAGATAAGTGCAAGGCAAACACAAAAGGCGTAGATTTCTTTATCCTCTATTCCTTCACCAGTTATTTACAATATTTACAAGTTTAGGGTATTAAGTTATTAGTATAATGATTAGACAACCAACAGTTACTCAAATCAATGAGTGGTTTCGACCAGAGTTGCCAAAAGTAAGCGTCCTAGCCAGGCAGGCAGGTGTGACGTCACCTTGGCTGAGGAAGCTGGCTTTCCCCTGATTGATGAGTTGAACTGGACAATAAAAAACAGCAATAGGGGCCCAGAACTGCTACACTCAGAACTGCCAGGTGGCAGGTCGAGAGAGCATGCCAGTGGTTGTGTAACGAACATGGAATAAAGTGCCTCAGTCGGCACACGCTAGGTAGGTTGTATGTGATATATTAATAGATACAGGAGCAGAAAATTGCTCAGAGTTTCCGTCATCGTTCATGTTATTACCACTGTACTTAGGTGGAAGCTTCTGAATCTGTAGAAACAAGAAGCGTTCATATTGAAGGTAAAAGACGTATATGTATGGATCAAGACGTTGATTAAGGAAACGTTTCCCCGGGCTGTGGTTCATACGTTGGGCTGCGTGCGGCCAGCAGTAACAGCCTCGTTGATCAGGCCCTGATTCACCGGGAGGCGGCCTGGTTGTGGACCGGGCCGCGAGGACGTTGATCCCCGGAATGCCTTCCAGGTAGACTTCAGGCAGGTGACCAGTAGCTTAATTAGTCCTGAAGCCCCGTGGTGCCCGTGGTTTGACACCCCGTACGGGTAGAAACACCGGGAGTGTTTCCTGAAAATACCTGCTGTCCCTGTTCACCTAGCAGCAAAGTAGGTACCTGGGTGTTAGCCGACTGGTATGGTGTGGGATAAAATTAACCTAATTGCCCAAATACTCAGCATAACCAGGGGCTTTCAATATAGTAAGTCACTGATGTCAGCATAGTATGTCACTGATGTCAGCTTGGTTTGTCCAGGTTGCATCATGTACTTCTGGAAATAAAAAATATTATTATTACGTATTATTAAATGCCTTGATTAATGCATAAGTTGTTTAAACCAACAAACCCTTGGCATCGCTATGCCACCTCCACCATGAGACATTAGTTCCCTTGGATCTAAAGCCCTTGTGATTAGTTAAGTAATTTCTTAGTTTCCATCGGTTTTTGCGCTTACTGCTCTCTCTATCCAACCCCAGACTTCTACGACCGTTGAGGAAGAATTATTTGTGCAGTCTCGGCACTACTTTTTCCCTCCGTTCACCTGTTATCCTACTCTCCTGTTTTCTCTGTTAACTGTGTGACGTCACTGTCCTGCATTTTTCGGTGGTCGTCGTCTTCTTCTTATCCATCTTTTTCTCCTTTTTCTTCTTTTTCCTCTTCTTCTCATCCTTCTTTGTCTCCTCCGCCTCTTCCTTTGCCTTGCGGCCACGGCAGGTGCAGGGTAGCAGGAGCATGACACCTCACTATCCTCAGAATGACCATCCCACAGCTTACCCCCCTTCCCGATCCGCCCCTTCGGTTATTATCTTTTTCCACTTCATACACTTTACGCAGGTGGGTGAAAAAGGGATGAAGTGAGAGAGGAGGAAAGAAAGACAGAGAGAGACAGAGAGAGAGACAGAGAGAGAGACAGAGAGAGAGAGAGAGGAGAGAGAGAAGGAGAGAGAGAAGGAGAGAGAGGAGAGGAGAGGAAGAGGCAGGTAGGAAAGGTGGGAGGCAAGAAGA
Organism: Cherax quadricarinatus; assembly: GCF_038502225.1. Classification (NCBI taxonomy): domain Eukaryota; kingdom Metazoa; phylum Arthropoda; class Malacostraca; order Decapoda; family Parastacidae; genus Cherax; species Cherax quadricarinatus. Next base: position 6,775,119 of record NC_091307.1, read on the forward strand.
TACGGAGAGCGAGCCTAAGAGATAAGGAGGTAGCGAGGCACGATGGGCGAGAGAGGGGAAGGGAGTTATTAAGGGAACTAGGTATTGAAGGGGAGAGAGAGAGAGAGAGAGAGAGAGAGAGAGAGAGTCAAGGAGAATGAGACATTGACACGAGAGATAGGCAGGGGAGGGAGGGAGAAAGGAAGATAAACGAGGGCGAGGAAGAGAGGCAAGAGGATGATTGGGAAGGAAGGGAGACAGAAAAGGAAGATAAAAACGGAGACAGGAACCACTATTCATTTTTGCATCATCCCAAACCGGACAGGTAGAATAAAAATCCCCCCCCCCACACATTTTGAAATATGAAATTTCTCTAGTGTGTGTGTGTGTGTGTGTGTGTGTGTGTGTGTGTGGCCTTGACGTTTGGGCAACTTGTGTGAAGATTTCAAAGCCCAGACCCACCACCCTCCACCGACTGTAAAGAATAGAAGGAAAACTTAAGAAAAAAGATCATGCGGCAATTTTTTTTTATCTGTGTGTGGTATTCCCCAGCATGGGTCGGGGATGACGCGAGGGATTAACCCAGTGGATGGGGGAGAGAAAATGAGGATTAGGCGAGATGAAGACTGGAGGTGGGTGAGGAAAGATGGGGAGAGGGAGAGAGAGAAGGACAGGGAGAGGGAGAGGGAGAGAGGGAGAGAGAGAGAGAGAGAGAGAGAGGGAGAGAATGAGAGTGTACGAGTTAGAGAGAGAGTACACAGTATTACATAACACAGATAACACAAAGCTTTATGGCTATATCAGTACATAAAGTCTGGTCTCATGCCGATAAGGAGAAAGGTGCAGGAGAAAGGTGCAGGAGAAAGGTGCAGGAGAAAGGTGCAGGAGAAAGGTGCAGGAGAAAGGTGCAGGAGAAAGGTGCAGGAGAAAGGTGCAGGAGAAAGGTGCAGGAGAAAGGTGCAGGAGAAAGGTGCAGGAGAAACGTGCAGGAGAAACGTGCAGGAGAAACGTGCAGGAGAAACGTGCAGGAGAAACGTGTCTGCAGTAAAGGTACTCATGTGTTGAGAATGTCTTCTTTCTTTCAAAATCATGGTATATTTAGAAATTATCTTCTGTGACAAAGCATGCATACTGTTTAGTTTCGAATACTACTTCCGTTTAGACAAATAGATCAGGATAGTGTAGCAGTAGGCTCTCTCCCTGCCCTCCACTTCCGTATGCGACACTGTCGGCATCACAGCGGGGCAAACAAGAGAATTTTCAAGCTGTACTGAAAAAAAGTGAATATCAATTCATTAGTAAAGGAGGAGGAAGAGCTTAATGATATGTTAATGTTAATAGCTGTGTATTACTAGTATTACTACTGTTAGTGCTACTGCTAACTACTACTGCTAGTGCTACTACTAACTGCTAGTGCTACTACTAACTGCTAGTGCTATTAGCTGTGTATTACTAGTATTACTACTGTTAGTGGTACTGCTAACTACTACTGCTAGTGCTGCTACTAACTGCTAGTGCTACTCTAAACTGCTACAAGAATAATAATTTCTTCACATCTGAAATATTTATTTTTTTTAATTTGCTTATATTTGATATACGATTATATTTTCTAGAAATATTGTGGATTAACTAGGCACCCACTTAATGCTGTAAGGTTAATTCTTGAATAAGTCTACCAATTTCCATGCTTACATAAAGAACTGACCTCAGGACACCCATCTCTATGGGACTCAAGTTTCCTCGTACCTCTTGAATGTGACCCACAACAGTGAGCTACCACATGTGCCTGTTTATTATAAGGTAAACTGAATCCATGTAATACGGTTGTCAGCGAAAGGAGCTACCACTGAGCTGTGAGCCACCTAATTATTGAGACTGCTGTCTGTGTCTCGCTGTAATGAGAGGTAGTGGGATTATAGACTCAATAACAAAGCCATAAACAAAAGACGCCAGCGTGGTGGCGTCTCATCCGTGCAGGTGTCAAGGGACGACGAACTCAAGACACCCCTCACATTACCCAGTGTTGTCGTTGAGTCTCCCTTTTATTCTTCTCTTGAATCAGTCGTGTGTGAAACCTGCAAGAATGTTACCTTCCCTCCTCTGGCTCCCCCACTTCCCCTTGCCCTTCTCCCAACCTTCCTCTTCCCCTGATCCCTAGTCCCTTGTTTCCCCTCCCATCCTCTTCCCTCTCACCTGACCTCCCCTATCTCCAGAATTATGCTGTCTGATATTTTTACACGTGTGAGGCCATAGGAGGCAACCAGGTTTTAGATTAAATTGGTAAGAGAACAGATAAAAACATCATGCAAACTTGACCTTCAGGCTTGCCAGACAGCAACACGCGGTTTGTCTCCAGATGATGACGATGACTATGACAGAAGAAGAAACGAATAAGCAGTGAAACAGCAAAGAAGAAAAAGAAGGAAAAAGAAGAGGAAGAAAAAGAAGAAAAATAATAAGAAATTAATGATAAGCCTCTTCCCGAGCAAAACAATGGTTAAAATAATGATTAACGTTTATGATTATTTTGGGCACAGTTCGAGGGATGGTAATATTAGTAGCAGTGTCTGTAATAGCACAGATTATATTTATTTTTTTAATAATAACAATCTGTACTCTTTTTTTACCCAGTGCTGAATGACCCATACAGGTTTTCTTGTTTTTTAATATATAATCCTTAAATTCATAAGCATTGCAGTGAAGTCTGTGAATTTCAACTGGAGTGAATAGGAAATAAAAGGAAATTACCTTCATTTCAATGTTCTGAAAATTATGCGGCATATTATTTTTAATTACTTTAGATATCACAACGCAAGAACCATATTCAGATATATTACTACAGAATTATTAAACATATTAAACAGAAAATAAGTATTAATGCACAAACAAAAATGGGCAAAATCCAAACAAACTGCAAGAGTAAATGCACTCAGAAGAAACACTAAGACAAAACTAGGACAACACTACAAGCAAGCCAGAGAAGGTGACGGCAGACATCACTGAACCTTGTGAAAGTACTTTAGAAACGTACTTTCACAAGCTAACACCAGAGTCGCCATCGCTTCCAGCACTTCAGTAAAGGATCTGACCAGGACAAAATCAAAGCACCACGAACCAGTCAATGCAGGAGTTTACACTATACCCTGTGGAGGCTGCGACAAGATTTACGTAGGTGAAACAGCAAGAAACCTCGACACCCACCTCAATGAACACATTTACGCATGTAGGAACGATAACTTGAACAATGCCTGTGTACAACACCGTAATTCCTCCAATCATCTCATGAAATTCAGGGACGCCCAATTAGTGATCAAAGAAACTAATTTCCTCAGAAAAAAGCGCCTTGAATCAGCACTAGTCGCTGTTTCGAATACAATTAAACAAAACATAGGCAGCTTCACCATCTCTGAAGTCTTAACAAGAATCCTCCTGAAAACATTAAACCCTGCCATCACATAGTCTCTCCTGTTATACTACACAAAGCACATTACAGAGAGTGAACACTGAAAGAGGCCTTCCAGTTTATATTTGTCTAACCTATTTTTATGTTACCCAAGTAACAGCTTTTAAATCCTTTTACTCATGTACGAGTTAATTGCTCTACCATATTGTATTACTACTACTACTACAACTTATGTCACTACTACTACTACTATCTCTAGTATTGCACCTCACTCTGAGCCTATATGTACCCTCTGTGTCCTTGTACTGTTTGTAACGGCTTGACAAAGCTCCTGGAGAGCGAAACGTTGCCACAATGAAATGTCACATTAGTTGCACTTGTGTCCTTTTACTTTACATATTGTCGGTAATTCTACCAACATTATTACAAACTCGAGTTGAAAACCGGACAACGTTTCTGACCCTCCAATAAACTCGAGTTGCAAATTAAGGACAGACCACCTAGAGCACTTGGTGGAGGGAGGAAGGAGTGGTGAGGTGAAGTGAAGGCACGAGAACCGCCCCGGCACTATGCCAGATCTAACATACGATTTCCGTGGAGGAGACGATCTGCCATTTCCGTGTTCCCAGAGGCAGGAGCTGCGCCCTCCTAACTCTGTGAGGATGGAGCCACACAGGCAGGTCATTAGCGAGTGCTCGGGCCAGCTTCACCGTGTCTGGCGGACCTCTTAATGATGCCCAGCAGTCCTTCGTCAGGCACGTCCTCGGGTTACAATTAACGTGTGGGCAGCATTTATCTTCATCTTAAAGGGCGATACCTTCATCACTTGCTCATCTTGCAGTAGATGCTTCGATCCTGGTAGAGGGATTCTTGAGCTAAGGAACTGGGACTTTCCTTTCCTCCTTCGGATCAGACCTGATTAACTTCTTTCCTCATGCGCTGTATGAACCCAAGTGACTTTAATAATAATAATAACAATAATAATAATAATAATATTTTAGTTTATGTTAAGACTACAATTAGTTCACACCCAAATTAAAATAAGGTTTCGTCTGTATCTGTCACTCATCGTGCAGATTACCGGTTACACATACCGTCCCTATCGGTCTGCTGGACAACGCAGTAAGCGTACCTAGGTACAGTATCTCTCGAGTATTTATCATACGGAGGATCGAGTATCCATCACTGCTTGTTCTGAATAATCTCCAATCATTTAGTGTTTTACACAAATCCAATTAAAATCGAATTATTCGTATACGGTATATAGCTAACGAATGAAAGGTACCTAATTTCTGTTCATTTTAATTTGCTTATGGAGGTTACCTAAATTTCACTCGGTCATGGACAGAGAGGATAAACTATATCCTCTCTAACTTGACTGACTGACTCAACTCAGAGCGAATATAGCGATAATTATGCAGAAAAGACATTTCGCTTCTTAATCATATATATATATCTGTATGACCCATGCGGATTTAGTGGCTTTTTAATAATAATAATCATTATAATACAAAAGCTCCTTTCGGTGAACGCCAGGACATCAACCATTAAAGCAGGGTCTGTTAAGCTGGGAATTATTAAACCAATCTTGTTTTATACGTGAAGCTTAACATAAAACTGGCGAAAGTCAAAATATAAAGTTCATTAGGAATGGAATAATTCCTTCTCACCTGGCCAGGAATGTCACAGTCTGGGGCGATACAAGAGAGGAGAGTTCTCACATGATGCCAGATGAAGACACTATTTTACGAAAAGAGGTGATCATCTAGCAAAAACTACACGCATTAAAACTTCGAAAACACATACTCACTCACTCTTACACACACACACACACACACACACATACACACACACACACACATACACACACACACACACACACACACATACACACACCAAAGGCACAAATGACAACATATAGACCTTCAAGCTAATAAATACCCACCTGTCTATGGTAGAGGGACTGCCACGATGTCCAGTTTACGAAACATGTTAAAGCTCTTCTCATTTTACATTCCTTATTTCGGATTATTGAAAATCAAAATCTCATATATTTAGGCGATATCACCTCTCACCCTCCCCCCCCCCCTCCTTCCAATTCAAAAATAAAATATATAAAAAAGAGTGATTGATGTCGTTTTGGTGGAGCCTGGCATTATAGCAATTTGATTAAGTCAACAAAATATGTGATTAAGATTATTAATTCACCCACCACCACCAGCGAGCCACATGGGAAATAAGCACGTAAAACACAGTACTCATTTTAGTCTGCGTCTCAGTTCATCAGCATGTTAGAATTTACAGTGTTGTTCATCATGGGATTATTTGTAATACGCGTGGTGCTTCTCTGGAGTATATATGTCTTGAATAACTCTCATTACTGACGCAATCTGCAATCATTCAAGGTTGTGTGTGTGTGTGTGTGTGTGTGTGTGTTCACATATATATGTAATACGTCGTGCCGAATAGGTAAAGTTGGTCAATTAGCAAGAACTTATTTAAAATTAAGTCCTTTCTAAAATTTTCTCTTACAAGTTTAAAGATATATTTTTTCATTTATGTTAATGTAAAAATTAATAATTTTGTACCAAAAGAACCTTAGAAAACTTACCTAACCTTATTTTAACAAGCGCAGTTTAATTTAGCCTAATCCAATTATATATATTTTAGATAAGTATACAATAATTTAATAACAAAGAGACACAATGATATATATTTTTTTCGTTATGTTCAGAGTAATTTTTGTGAAATTATTGCATACACAAAATTTCGCTTGCTAATTAATCCAAAATCGCAAATTTTACCAATTCGGCACATTGTGTGTGTGTGTATATATATATATATATATATATATATGCAAAACAACCACTCTGAAAGAATAGAGAAATTCCAAGCGCTTTCGTGACTACTCACATTATCAAGGAACTATGAAAGTAAAGCATCCAAGGAAGCTATATAAGGGGTCTGGTCGGCACCTCACTATCAGATCCCACAACGGTTTAAACACGTGACGCGAGGCGAGCCAACTTGGAAAGGTCCTTGGCACAACTCACCCCACAAACTATTCTACCCAAGAAATAAGAAATTTTAAAGATTATTTGTCCAGTGTATTATTAAATTCTTCCCAAATTCTATTAATTATAAATGGATCTAATTTATATAAACCAAAGGAAATATTCATATTATTGTCAAAACTGCTTTCATAGTTCCTTGATAATGTGAGTAGTCACGAAAGCGCTTGGAATTTCTCTATTCTTTCAGAGTGGTTGTTTTGCATATTCTGAAATCACCTGTTTACTGTGATCTTATTGCATATATATATATATATATATATATATATATATATATATATATATATATATATATATATATATATATATAATTAATCAAAACTCTACATGTTATTCTGGAGGAATGAAAAAATTATAATGGAAATATCTTGAAGCAATTATTCTCAGGCCAGCAAGAATCAAATTGTTTTGACGGAATTTGCGGGAAAAATTATTACGAAAACTTGGAAACTCATTATCCAATAATAACGTCTTTATGTGAGAGCAAAAGTCCTGGTTTAGAATGATAACGTTTTTAAGGGATTTTGTTGGAAATAACCAGGAATTAAACTGATAGAAAACGGAGGATCGGTGTTTGTAATATTTTTTTTTTATTTTAAGTCGTGTTTTAAATTGCATTGCGTCAGATTATTGCTATCTTGTTTATATTTTGCTTAAGAACAATGTGTCTGTCGTACAATATTCAGTAGTACTCCGGGGAAATTAAACTGGTATTACTGGGGTGAAAAATATTGTTAATAGGGCTCCTATTTTTATTAAATTGTTGTAAAGATGTATATACCAAGAGCTGTGTATCTTTAATTCCAATTTTAGAGATAAAGTATTAATGGCTGGTATGCAACAGGTTTCATGCAGCCTTAATAATCCTCGTGAAGTTAATAGGCTTTAAATCCAATTAACCAACTATGCTGGACACACACATTGTTCTAATCGTGTCTTTGGGTTGCGTATTTACGCTCGTTGATACGTGTACTGAAATTTCTGACGGTTTCACCCACGTAAGTTTGATCGCGTTCCACGCGTGGACCTCACAAACAACTTCTTCTGTCCTGTGATTTTTTTTTTCTGTCTAGGAACGTCATGGATTGTAGAAGAGGATAAGACAACAACTTAATGCCGTTTTGGTTTAAAATCTTCGTGATATTAGTAGCGAGATCACGTGTCGGTTTCGAGTGTTCTTAAGATATTCCTGGCATATTACATATGAATAAGAATAAATATATTGGGTGGTGCAATTTAAACAAAAAAATGTTCTTGATAGTTTTACACTCTTCGGGGAAATTCAGGCTACAAATCCTATTAGCACGTAGGTAAATCCCAATTAAGTCTGTTTTTTTCTGATTAATAAGGTGACCTATGATGAAAGTAGCTTTTACAGGTAGGTTTCAGGAATACTTGGAAGGGGCAAGTATAAGGACATCTAGAAAATTTTCATCATTTATTTCTAGAGTGGACTGAATCTATAGTTCAACGTTGCTGAGACTGCACGTAGCTAGTGAAGGAGTTGTATAAGGGCGACTATTATTATGTCGTCGATATATCTTATCCATTTAAGTTGGAATGTCGATCAGCTTCAAGTACAATTACAAGAAGGTTCGCTAGGACGGGTCCTGGCCCTCCCGGGTCTTCTTCATGGACTTCAAGTGACTCCGTAAAGACGTTCGTGAGGGCAACGCATAATGATGATCCCATGGTCATTCAACGAAATCGTACAAAGGGGGAAAAAAAAAATTGTGAATTATTGTCCGCCACACCCCTTAAGACTGTTTGTAGGAAGTGCGTAGTAAGTGGGACATTTAAAATTCATTCCAAATTTCACTAATTCAATAAAGTCAGTACGTGGAAGGAGTTCAAAGTTATAACCTATTTTTCGGCGCAAGACGTTGATAGCCTGATCAGCGAACAGGCACACGATTTCAAGCTAGCGAAGTTAATGTTATTGACACTGATATACTTGAGTGGCGATCGAACTGCGAATGTGAATTACAGATGGGACCAAGGAGTTTTAATAGTGATTTGGTGCCCTATACTGGGCGCTCCCAATACCAAATGTAAAGGGCCTTAACTGACTGTTTGGCCTGTGTTTGGGAGTCCGTACATTCTGGTCAGTCTCAGGTTGGTAGGAATAAGGAGTGTTACTCTTTTTTCTCTTCTCCTGGTTGTTTAAAATAGTTTTAAAATATGCTTCAAGTTATTTCTTGTGAATTAAACAAGTATGTGTAATATAATTGAGAAGATATAATATTTTGGGCATTAACCGATTGAATTTAAAATTATTATATATCCCCCACTATCGGCGCGTGTGAAAATGACGTTATTTGCAGCTAACTGTTTCTGGGTGAGAATGTATTTCTGGGGCAATATGGATATGGCATCTTGACCAAGAGCAAATTCAGCATCCTGGTACCTACAGATTTTAGTGCTTAAGTTGAAGTTCTTATAGATGAAGCTTGAAGAAACTGGTGTTGAAACTAACAATTCTTTTGTTTTATTGATGAATGATTGAGATTCAGTCATCGAGAAGGACATAACAAAAGCCACTAGTAAAATTAATAATGTTCTTGTAGTAGCATATTCTCAGACAGATTTATAAACAGAGAATTTTGTAAATGGGATAGAAAGTGAAGGCTGAGGGTGTGTTTTCCTAGGACTGTGATAGCGGATAGTCAGCGGATGAGAAAACATCATGACTGGCTGTCGGAGTTACCTTATTATTTGCCTCGGTGCTAGAGGAGATGATGCTGCAAAGTCTAGGAGAGAAAACTTTACGAGATGGAGGACAGAAATTCATTTAAATATGATGATGGGAGGATCCTGTCACAAGTGGCATTTTTTCACTAAGTGATGTCTGGAATGAATTATTTTCCACAGCAACTAGTGCTAATTGCTGGCTTTATATGCACTACAAGAACATTCAAGTGCCGTTTATCGATATTTGGGACAACTTCTACAGCAGGAATAACATGTAGGCAAGAAATGGGGAGCATCTCGGGCTAGTGTAGCAGCGATGGTTAGTTCAGTGGAAGGGGATTTTGTTATCGTGTAACGGGTTTTAAATGGAAAAAAATAAAGGTATGGGTATGTGTGGTAAGATGAATTTTAAAATAACATTAAAAAAGATAAGACAATTAAACTCCCAGATAATAACAAGGAAGACGATTTAAAAAAAATGGGAACACTGGGTAAAGATAAAAAAAAAAACAGAAAAGCAAAGATGAAAGGGGTAAGGATGCAGAAAAAAAGCTCTCATCATTTGTTATTCAAGTTTTCGTAATTCTAGGAACAAGATAAACAAATTGCAAGTACAGGAAACGTCAGTATTATTGCAGTAACCGAGATGCGATTTACTCTGAAGCATCAGGACATTTTCGAGGATTTAAATTATTTCACACTGATAGACGCAGCTAAAAAGGTGGTGGAGTAGAGCGTTATGTTAGAAAACTTAAACTGTTGGTGGGGATTCGTAGCCTCAACAGGTGACTCGTAGCCTTTGTTGGTGCCCCATAGCGTAGCGCATAGGGGTCACAACTAAAGGCTCCGCCCTCAATCTTGAAAGAGTCAAGACGTATGCTCCAGTTCACATAATGGTAAAAAAGGTACTTGAGGTATTAGTCGACTGTTTTGGGTTCCATACAAGAAAAGACGACCGAAGGATCCCAGTGGAAAAAAAGTCATACTGGGTAACTTTCCAATGTTATCTTGGATTACAAATGCGAATGTCTTCAAAGCCACAGTTGGTGGCTTGCTTATGATTTACTAAATGTTTGGTCACCTAGTTGCGCTAGCCCATTTGTGGCTACAAGAATCGATTCGAACGTCCGCACTTAATTGCCGGCCACATGTTACCCAATAGTGTTCTAGGAACTTTTTTCACAACATCCGCTTTCCCATCGTCGATCAGAAAGGACTTTTACATCGGCATTAAATCACCTTTCATGAAGGGTAGCCCTTCCTTAGCCTGTGTCTAATTAGTATGTAAAGAATTATATCTTACCTAGAGGTATAATTATCATATTTAGAGCATTTCTAAAAAATTTTATTTCTTAGCTGTTAATCCGCTCACTAGGCTTCGAATTGATCACCGAAGGGTCATCTTGTGACTAACACTTTGGCAAAAAGATATTTTCCTGTTTCCTAACGAACAAAACCCCACCGTGAGATGGTCCACCTACATGAAGAGAGACTGTCAGTGCGGACGATGAGAATGTTGTACAAGACGAGAGGAACACGAGTAACTCCGATAATTAAATGCGGGAGGCGAAGCCCGAGAAGAGTTTGGAGGATGAAAACGGACCCCGAGGACGCGCCGGATACGGAAACTATCAACTGGAACTGTATACATCACATGACTCGGACAAAGGGGAGGTGATTGCAGCCTCAGAGTGTCGTGATGTGTGCGACCAAACTGTGCAGCTTCCGAGTCACAGGAGCAGATTTGCTTTTGACTTAGAAAACCATCAGGGAAAGGGTTTCGAAATACTTAGAGACCTTGGAAATATATCGTCAGAAGGACTATATATTTTTTAAACAAGCCCCCCTTTTTTTTTAATTATATGGCTCATTCAGCGCCAGGAATGGTGAAGGCTCGATCCTCCACCCACTAATCGCTAGATAAACACGTTAACTAGTTTCCCACTCCAACATAGAATCCCTTCAGTAGGAAGGGGCAAGCCTTTAAACTAAAAGTCTCTTGATCCAAGGAAGGGAACTATTACTACATGGGATCAAACCTAACTACTTCCCATTCCCAGGCGCAGTGTGACCACAGTATTAACTGAGACAAAAAAAAAAGAATGTCTTTACATCACTAACGGCAATTACTGGAGACAGAGTTAACTGAGGATAATAATAGTTGTAGTAATAATAATCTTTATTTCTACAAATACATGTAAAAGGTATACAATCCTAGATGATATCAGTGACTTATTACCACATGGAAATCCCCTTGTTATGCTGAGCATTTCGGGCAAATTATGTCAATTTTGTCGCCAGGATGCAACCCACATCAATCGACTAACACCCAGGTACCTATTGTACTGTTAAGTGAACAGGGACAGCAGGTGTCTTGAGGAAACAAGTCCTACATTTCTCCACCCGTACCGAGGATCGAACCACGTACCTCAGTGTTTGAGCTGAGTGCGCTAGCAAGTGAACATCAGTGTCACTCCAATGGACACGTGAGCAACCAAACTTTGTAAACTAATTAGTACACTTGACGGGGCTGTTTCTACTTGACCGGGCTGCCTCCACTTGACGGGGTTACTTCCACTTGACGGGGTTGCCTCCACTTGACGGGGTTGCCTCCACTTGACGGGGTTACTTCCACTTGACGGGGTTGCCTCCACTTGACGGGGTTGCCTCCGCTTGACCGGGCTGCCTCCACTTGACCGGGCTGCCTCCACTTGACGGGGTTGCCTCCACAAGTTTTACGCCCACATGGGCGATTCCTCGATGACACTGAGGGGGGACTCTTGATCCAGGGAATTGGATCTATTCTGTTCTTTCTGAGATTGAACTTGATTGCCTCCTATTCCAAAGACACCGTGACACCGTTGGGGTCAGAGTGAAAGCAGGTGCCAGCAGTCAAAAACAACCAATCAGTGACACCATAATCCAGCAATATAAATACGTGAAAACAAATGCTATCAGTATTTCACTGGTTATCAGTAACACAAAGTTCCAACAATATAAACAAATGACAGCAAGTACTAACCAAAAAAGTAAAAACAATGAAGCCAAACTACATTGATATAAATACGCGCCGTTAATAAAAATAAAAGTGTTATCAATAAGAACAAATGCCATCAGGATCAGTTTATATTAATAAAACGCCATCTAGAGGAGGTCCTTTGCCAAATCTGTTTAAGAATTTGCAAATTTTACTTTTGTTCTGAATGGAAAGAAGAGGGAGATAATGTGAGCAAGGCGTATCATCTGATAGGGGTAAGGTGTATCATCTAATGGGGAACAAGACGTATCATCTGGTGATTCAATATTCTCATTTAGAAACCAATTTCAAAACACTGAAGGAGCTTGATATTCAGTTTGCAGGAGAAACTGATTTGATAACCATTAATTATACTATATTTTTAAAGGCAAATGAGAGTCGTAGATTCAACTTTAGTCACAAGATGAGCATTATTCACAAAGGCAATATTAAATAGATACAAGGAAAATATTCAGAATCAGAGGCAACCTAGGCCACATAAGAGTAACACCTGCAGGTAAGGTAGCTAACTTACTTAAGAAATCACTAAGATTCTTGTTCTCGATCTTAGCTTCATACAGACATACACAGAGATGAGGCTACAAATCATCAACAGCCCTAATGTATTTTAGTCTGATTTCAACTCCTGAGAGCTAGTGCAGAAATTCTGTGAATCTTGTGTCATGAGTTAATTCGAAGTCAGGACAACTCGGAAACTTAAATTTCAAATGCAGAAGCTCTGCCTGGAATAAGGGATGCCAGGAATTACGCCTTGTCTATTATATACACTGCCGTGAGCAGCGAGCTGGGTAAAGGTATAAAGTCAAAGAAGATCAGAAGTCTGCTGTCAAAATTATTTAATCGCATTACTTTCTTTCAGCAAAAAAAAAAAAAAAAAATATTGAAAATTACTAAAATTAGTAAACTACAAACTGAAGATTGACAACACCTTACGTTGCACAAAAAAGAGGAATATGTATATAACAGTGAGGGGCCCAAAATTGCATGCAACAGTTGGTTAATAAGTGAACGACAAAATATGGCTTGACGACAAATTATGTAAATGAAATATTCAGCACCTGCTGGGCCAGGCTTGTCTGGTGATCAGAAATGAGATGTAGCAGCTTGGAGTTGAGGACACAGGCGAGTGGGACACTCTAGGGTATGTAGCTCATGATGAAAATAGTTCTGAAAAGCAACAAGTTGAATGACACACATGTGCAACATTTAGCAATCTATCCTAAGGTAATCGATTTAAGAAACCACTAATATTCTTATTCTCGATCATAGCTGCATCAAAACATAGACAGAGATGAGGCTACGAATCATCAACAGCCCTAATGTAGATCATGCTAAACAGTTGTTAGCAATAGAGTTGTTGAAGATATCTCCTGTACGAAGATACTGTTCTGGTGCTGTGTCAAAAGCGTATTATTATTGACTAAGATTGACCATGACCATCTTTCATCAAACCTGAGGGATGGATCTCCTCAAACCATTTCTACACTTCGGTTTCTAGAATTGTAATTACCTCTGCATTTGACTGACGAAGCCTGCTGAGCTGGTGAAATATGTCTTTAATAAAGATGCTTATGTGTTGCACATGTCTTGCACTTCTGCTGGTCAGTATTGTATACCATTCATAATATACCTGCTGCCAAGAAAAGCTTGTTATAAGGTAAACTGTCTTAGTTTTTTATAATGAACAGTCAATATACCGAATGTACTTATATCTAGTATTTTCTTAAATCGATGGTACACTCGAATTTTCCTTTTCTTTTTCATATTACATCATTAATAATACTATGTAACACAAGTTTTGTTCCTGGCAAGTGTTATTTCCCAACTCCTTTTATTTCAAAACAAGAGAAAATACTCATTATTCCTTTTAAACTTTGCTTTTAAACCTTATAGGATGAATTTTAGACAAAAATGGCTAAATTTCAATATTTTTTTTCTAGTTTTGGATGTAACACAAAACTTATAATACAAGAAATAAAATTTACATTAAAATTTATATAAATAAAATAGAATTTACACACATTTTATTTTAAACTTTCTCAAACATATTTACAAAGTTAAAAATGAGCAGTTTTTCTCGATTTGCGAGCATACAACAAATCACTTTCCCGTTTAAGCCCCCAAATGTAATCTCCCATCATGTTTTCATTATAAGGTCCCTGATATCTGTGTTCAAAGTCCATTGACAAATAGGCAGCAGAGAGTTTGCATAAATGGGGAGAAATCAGAGTGGGGAAGCGTCACGAGCGGTGTTCCACAGGGGTCAGTGTTGGGCCCCCTGCTGTTCACAATATACATAAACGACATAGATGAGGGCATAAAGAGCGACATCAGCAAGTTTGCCGATGACACCAAAATAGGCCGTCCAATTCATTCTGACGAGGACAGAGCACTCCAGGAAGATTTGAGGACTGAGTAGTGGTCGGAGAGGTTGCAGTTTAATATAGACAAATGCAAAGTTCTAAATGTTGACAATAACCATGCCACATATAAACTAAATAATGTAGACCTTAATATTACGGATTGCGAAAAAGATTTAGGAGTTCTGGTTAGCAGTAATCTGAAACCAAGACAACAGTGCATAAGTGTTCGCAATAAAGCTAATAGAATACTTGGCTTTATTTCAAGAAGCATAAATAATAGGAGTCCTCAGGTTGTTCTTCAACTCTATACATCCTTGGTTAGGCCTCATTTAGATTATGCTGCACAGTTTTGGTCACCGTATTACAGAATGGATATAAATTCTCTGGAAAATGTACAAAGGAGGATGACAAAGTTGATCCCATGTATCAGAAACCTTCCCTATGAGGATAGACTAAGGGCCCTGAATCTTCACTCTCTAGAAAGACGTAGAATTAGGGGGGATATGATTGAGGTGTATAAATGGAAGACAGGAATAAATAAAGGGGATGTAAATAGTGTGCTGAAAATATCTAGCCTAGACAGGACTCGCAGCAATGGTTTTAAGTTAGAAAAATTCAGATTCAGGAAGGATATAGGAAAGTACTGGTTTGGTAATAGAGTTGTGGATGAGTGGAACAAACTCCCAAGTACAGTTATAGAGGCCAGAACGTTGTGTAGCTTTAAAAATAGGTTGGATAAATACATGAGTGTACATGAGTGGGTGTGGGTGGGTGTGAGTTGGACCTGATTAGCTTGTGCTACCAGGACGGTTGCCGTGTTCCTCCCTTAAGTCAAGGTGACCTGACCTGACTAGGTTGGGTGCATTGGCTTAAGCCGGTAGGAGACTTGGACCTGCCTCGCATGGGCCAGTAGGCCTGCTGCAGTGTTCCTTCGTTCTTATGTTCTTATGTTCTTATATCTTGGTAGAAACGCTCCCCTTGCTCCTCTGAGTATGACTCATATCCTCCTTGAAAATGTCAAGATGAGCATCAAGGATATGGACCTTAAGATGCACTGAATGAGCTACGGGAAGAGATGGATACTTGTTCCCATTGTGCAGAAGTACAGCTTTTAGGCTTCTGGAGGAGCTATCAGTGAAGTCTCCACTTATCTGGATTGCATACAAATCTAATTGTATCAAACAGGCATGATACATTATTACAGTTGCACAACCTGTCTTCATTGGTGAAGAAGCTTGAGAAATGTTGTCGTTTTCCTTGACTTTGTCAAACCAAGATCTCTGATAAGGTCATTAAGGTCTGTTTGGTTTGGGTAGTAAGGATTCCTCCCAACAGCTGCATCTGTGATATCAATGTCTTGTTCACTGTGCTCTTCATTTTCTGATTTGCTGCTTTCTTCTTCTGACGATTGACTTCTTTCTGGAGGTGTATGTACAGGAAAATCAGCACTGTGTAATACTGGTGCAATAGAAGAGGGAAGCTCTGGATAAGAAATAATATAAGCAACACTAATAAAAGTATTCATTATTGTCGACTATATCATCGAGCATATCATGAAGCCTTTCAGTCAAATTCATAAAGCAAAAAGCTCCATTCTCATTACAGATGATACAGATATCTTAAAAAGACAAACAAAAAAAAATCAATTTCTCGTAAAACCGGTGTGGAACATTTTTTTTTTTTTGTTTCCCATTGACCCCCAATCAAAATTTTTATGAAAGTCATTTGGCCAAATGACAGCAGCTTACACCCCCAAGAAACATACTTCCCGAGAATTAACATAATGATATGTAAATCCGACATTTGTACTGGCATATTATTACCCTTTTATTTAACTTCCAACACAATTCAGAGGGAGTCACAAGGCTTGACTTGGATAATACTGCGACACTGAAGCATATAAGTGTTTATTATAGTTATTCATTGTGACTACCTGCCCTCGAATCATTGTTTCCAGCATAATAAATTGTATAAAAATCGTCTGAACAAGAATTCATATTTAAGTGGCTGTCATTGGTAATCAGTTTGCCTAACAAATGCATTAAGTGTAAATTGTGTTTCTTACCCTATGGGTTTGAACTGCTGGTACACCCTCTAGGTTAGACGTCTGGGACATAGGAGTCTTATGAGACTCGTTGTATACGCAACCTTTAAGTGACTTGTATACGAGATTTCTGAGCGACCCTGTATATGAGACTTCTGGGCACGCTGCACTAGGGACTTTTGGGACAGGCTGTATACGAGATTTCTGATAGATCCTTGTATACGAAGCTTCTGAGGCGTCTTGTATACGAGATTTCTGAGAGACCTGTACATACGAAACTTCTAAGAGACCTCTAGCCACGAGACTATTTAGAGACCTTTAGCTACGAGACTATTGAGAGATCTCTAGCTACGAGATTGCTGAGAGACTTGTACCTACGAAACTGCTGAGAGATCTGTACCTACGAGACTGCTGAGAGACCTCTAGCAACGAGACTTCTGGGAGGCCTCTAGCTATGAGACTTCTGAAAGACTTCTACCTACGAGATTATTGAGAGACCTCTATCTACGAGACTTCTGGGAGACCATATTTATCAGCATATACGTATTATTACTGACGGCATGAGAAACATTATAAACGCTACCTTGTGCTGGCAAATTATTCTGCAGCGCTGTGCAAAATACGATTCTCGGCAGACATAAAGAATATCTAGATATTCTCTCTACAGAGTAAATAAATCACAAGACGAATACACAAATAACCCCCAAATAGGAGAGAGAGAGAAGCTTACTACGACATTTCGGTCCGACTTGGGTCATTCACGAGATCAGTGTCGTTCAGAGAGATGGCGAGGTCTACTACGTAAAATGAGGGTTAATTTTACGTAACACAAAGTGAACTTCATTAAATCTGAGGTGAATTTTATGTATCTTAAGGGGAATTATATATAACACAAGGGGAATTTTATGCTACATAAGGGAATTATATGTAACACGAGGGAAATTTTATGCTACATAAGGGAATTATATGTAACACGAGGGGAATTTTATGCTACATAAGGGAATTATATGTAACACGAGGGGAATTTCATACAGCCTAAGTAGAATTTTATTTAATGTGAGGAAATATTTTATGCATCACGAAAGTTTTATATAACATTGAGGGAATTTCATATAATGTGAGGGAAATTTTATGGTGGTTGGATAAATAGATTCGGATGAACGAAATTTAATGAAGAATTTTTTTATTGCATATTTATGGGGAAGCACTAAATCCGTAGGAGTCGCTTCTAGCATAATTTTACGTAAAACAGATTCCACTCGGAGAAGAGGAGAGGAGCTTTAGTTTCTTGGATTAAGAGACTTTCACCAGAATGAAGACGCCACCCTGGAAGGGACGTGCAAAGGATATATATATATATATATATATATATATATATATATATATATATATATATATATATATATATATATATATATATATATATATATATATATATATATATATATATATATATATATATTTATATATATATATATATATATATATATATATATATATATATATATATATATAGTTTTTTTTTCAACAAGTCGGCCGTCTCCCACCGAGGCAGGGTGACGCAAAAAGAAAGAAAATACCTAAAAAGAAAATATTTTCATCATCATTCAACACTTTCGCCTCACTCACACCTAATCACTGTTTTTGCAGAGGTGTCCAGAATACAACAATTTTGAAGTATATACGTATAAAAATACACAATATATCCCTCCAAACTGCCAATATCCCAAACCCCTCCTTTAGAGTGCAGGCATTGTACTTCCCATTTCCAGGACTCAAGTCCGGTTATATAAAATAACCGGTTTCCCTGCTCACACTCCAACAGCTCGTAAGGTCCCAAATACCATTTGTCTCCATTCACTCCTATCTAACACGCTCACGCACGCCTGCTGGAGGTCCAACCCCATCGCTCACAACACCTCCTTTACCCCCTCCCTCCAACCTTTTCGAGGACGACCCCTACCCCGCCTTCCTTCCCTTACAGATTTATACGGTCTCAATGTCATTCTACTTTGATCCATTCTCTCTAAATGACCAAACCACCTCAACAACCCTTCTTCAGTCCTCTGACTAACACTTTTATTAACTCCACACCTTCTCCTAATTTCCGCACTCCGAATTTTCTGCATAATATTTACACCACACATTGCCCATAGACTGGACATCACTGCCTCCAACCGCCTCCTCGCTGCAGCATTTACCACCCAAGCTTCACACTCATATAAGAGTGCTGGTACTACTATACTTTCATACATTCCCTTCTTTGCCTCCACAGATAACATTTTTTGCCTCCACATATACCTCAACGCACCACTCACCTTTTTTCCCTCATCAGTTCTATGATTAGCCTCATCCTTCATAAATCCATCCGCTGACACGCCAACTCCCAAATATCTGAAAACATTCACTTCTTCCATACTCCTCCTCCCCAATTTGATATCCAATTTTTCTTTATTTAAATCATTTGATACGCTAATCACCTTACTCTTTTCTATGTTCGCTTTCAACTTTCTACCTTTACACACACTCCCAAATTCGTCCACTAACCTTTGCAATTTTTCTTTAGAATCTCCCATAAGCACAGTATCATCAGCAAAAAGTAACTGTGTCACTTCCCATTTTGTATTTAATTCCTCATAATTTAATCCCATCCCCATCTATAAATATATTAAACAACCATGGTGACATTACACATCCCTGTCTAAGACCTACTTTTACCGGGAAGCAGTCTCCCTCTATTCTACACACCCTAGCCTGAGCCTCACTATCCTCATAAAAACTCTTTACAGCATTTAGTAACTTAACACCTATTCCACATACTTGCAACATCTGCCACATTGCTTCCCTATCAACTCTATCATATGCCTTTTCTAAATCCATAAATGCAATAAAAACTTCCCTACCTTTATTTAAATACTGCTCACATATATGCTTCAATGTAAACACTTGATCTACACATCCCCTACCCAATCTAAAACCTCCTTGCTCATCCGCAATTCTACATTCTGTCTTACCTCTAATTCTTTCAATAATAACCCTACCGTACACTTTTCCTGGTATACTCAGTAAACTTATTCCTCTATAATTTTTACAATCTCTTTTGTCCCCCTTCCCTTTATATAAAGGGACTATACACGCTCTCCGCCAATACCTACATTTATTAAACAAAAATACCAACCACTCCAACACTATATCCCCCTGCTTTTAACATTTCTGTCATGATTCCGTCAGTTCCAGCTGCTTTACCCACTTTCATTCTACGTAATGCCTCACGCACCCACCACACACTCGCATCGTGCTCTTCTTCACTCATAAAAGATGGTATAGCTCCCTGGCCAGATCATGAAATTACCGCCTCCTTTTCTTCGTCGACATTTAAAAGTTCCTCAAAATATTCTCGCCATCTACCCAAAACCTCCATCTCCCCATCTACTAACTCCTCTACTCTGTTTTTAACTGACAAATCCATACTTTCCCTAGGCTTTCTTAATTTATTTAACTCACTCCAAATTTTTTTCTTATTTTCATTAAAATTTCTTGAGAGTGCCTCTCCCACTCTATCATCCGCTCTCCTTTTGCACTCTCTCACCACTCTCCTCACCTTTCTTTTACTCTCCACATACTCTACTCTTCTTATAACACTTCTACTTTGTAAATACCTCTCATAAGCTACCTTTTTGTCTTTTATCACACCCTTTGCTTCATCATTCCACCAATCACTCCCCTTTCCTCCTGCACCCACCCTCCTATAACCACAAACTTCTGCCCTACATTCTAATAGTGCATTTTTAAAACTATTCCAACCCTCTTCAACCCCCCAACTACTCATACCTGCACCAGCCCACCTTTCTGCCAATAGTTGTTTATATCTCACCCAAACTTCCTCCTCCCTTAGTTTATTCACTTTCACCCTCTTACTTGTTGTTGCCATTTTCCTCTTATTCCATCTACCTCTTACTCTAATTGTAGCTACAACTAGATAATGATCCGATATATCAGTTGCCCCTCTATAAACGTGTACATCCTGGAGCCTACCCATCAACCTTTTATCCACCAATACATAAGTTAAACTACTTTCATTACGTGCTATATCATACCTTGTATATTTATTAATCCTTTTTTTCATAAAATATGTATTACTTATTACCTAACCTCTTTCTACACATAGCTCAATTAAAGGCTGCCCATTTTCATTTACGCCAGGTGCCCCAAATTTACCTACTACTCCCTCCACAACATTTTTACCCACTTTAGCATTGAAATCCAAAACCACAAGTACTCTCACACTTGGTTCAAAACTCCCCACGCATTCACTCAACATTTCCCAAAATCTCTCTCTCTCTCCTCTATACTTCTCTCTTCCCCAGGTGCATAAACGCTTACTATAATCCACTTCTCACATCCAACCTTTATTTTACTCCACATAATCCTTGAATTAATACATTTATAGTCCTTCTTTTCCTGCTATAGCTTATCCTTCAACATTATTGCTACTCCTTCTTTAGCTCTAACTCTATTAGAAGAAATCCCTGACCTAATCCCATTTATTCCTCACCACTGAAACTCACCCACCTCCTTCAGCTTTGTTCCACTTAAAGCCAGGACATCCAGCTTCTTCTCATTCATAACACCCACAATCATCTCTTTCTTATCATTCGCACAACATCCACGCACATTCAGACTTCCCACTTTGTCAATTTTCTTCTTATTCTTTTTAGTAATTATTACAGGAAAAGGGGTTACTTGCCCATTGTTCACCGGCATTTTAGTTGACTTTTACAACACGCATGGCTTACGGAGGAAAGATTCTTATTCCACTTCCCCATGGATATAAAAGGAAAAGTAATAGGAGCAAGAACTAAGATAAAATCAAAGAAAACTCAGATGAGAGTGTATAAAATAAACGTGTACATGTATGTTTAGTGTGAGCTAAATGTAAGTAGAAGTAGCAAGACGTACCTGTAATCTTGCATATTTATGAGACAGACAAAAGACACCAGCAATCCTACCATCATGTAAAACAATTACAGGATTTCGTTTTACACTCACTTGGCAGGACGGTAGTACCTCCCTGGGTGGTTGCTGTTTACCAACCTACTCTATCTATATATATATATATAATATATATATATATAATATATAATATATATATATAATATATATATATATATATATATATATATATATATATATATATATATATATATATATATATATATATATATATAAACGTATGCCGTTTCCTACCAAGGCAGGGCGACTCGAAAAAAAGAAACGCTTTCATCATTCACTCCACTGTCTTGCCAGAGGAGCTCCTTCACTACAGTTCGAAAAAAATAATCTGCAACATATCAACATCCCTCATTCAGAGAACAGACACTGTATTTCCCACGTCCAGGACTCCAGTCCGGCCTGCCGGTTTCCCTGAATCCCTTCATAAATGTTACTTTGCTCACACCCCAACAGTACGTCAAGTCATAAAAACCATTAGTCTCCACTCTTTCCTGTCTAACACGCTCACGCATGCTTGCTGGAAGTCCAAGCCCCTCTAACACAAAACCTCCTTTACCCCTTCCTCCAACCTTTCCTAGGATGACCCCTACCCCGCCTTCCTTCCGCTAAAGATTTTTACTCTCTCCAAGTAATTCTATTTCGTTCCATCCTCTCTAAATGTCCGAAACACCTCAACAACCCCTCCTCAGCCCTCTGGATAATACTTTTAGTAATCCCTCACCTCCTCCTAATTTCCAAACTACGGATTCTCTGCATTATATTCATACTGCACATTGTCCTCAGACACGACATCTCTACTGCCTAAAGCCGTCTCCTTGTTGCATCAATCACCACCCATGCTTCACACCCCTATGAGAGCACTGGTATAGCCATAATCTTATACATTGCCCTCTTTGCTTCCATGGATGTTCTTTGTCTCCACAGACTCCTCACTGAACCACTCGCCTTTTGCCCCTCATCGATTTTATGATTAACCTCGTCTTTCATAGACCCATCTGCTGACAAGTCCACTCTCAAATATCTGAATACATTCACTTCCTCCATACTCCCTCAAATCTGATTTCCAGTCATTCATTACCTAATTTTTTTGCTATCCTCATCACCTTACTCTCTCCTATGTTCGATATTTTAATTTTCTTCTTTTACATACCCTACCAAACTCATCCACCAACCTCTGCAACTTCTCGTCAGAAGCTCCCAAAAAGCACAGTGTCATCAGCAAAGAACAACTGTGGCAACTCCCACTTTGTGTTAGATTCTTTATCTTTTAATTCCACACCTCTTGCCAGCACCCGAGCATTCACTTCTCTTACAACCCCTTCTATAAATATATTGAACAACCATGGTGACATCACACGTCCTTGTCTAAGGCCTACTTTTACTGGGGAATAATCTCCCTCTCTCCTACATACTCGAACCTGAGCCTCACTATCCTCGTAAAAACTCTTCACTGCTTTCAGTAACCTACCTCCTATTCCATACATTTGCAACATTTGCCACATTGCTTCCCTATCATAAGCCTATTCCAAATCCTTAAATGCCACGAAAACCTCTTTACCCTTATCTTCATACTGTTCACCTACATGTTTCACTGTAAACACTTGATCTACAAACCCCCTACCCTTCCTAAAGCCTTTTTCATTTGCGATCTTGCTCTCCGCCTTACTCTTAATTCTTTCAAAGGAATTATATAATGATGAAAGGAATGGACTCATTACCGAACCTAAACCTAACCTTAACTTAACCTAAACCTAAACCTAACCTAACCTAACCTAACCTAACCTGACCTGACCTGAGTGTCTTAATCTGCCAAAACTCACTTCCTGAGGTGCGCACCCTCTTTTGACAACCCAACACTCAACGAATATGACTCTTGAGATCAGTCTTTAAGGCACTGAATCCGTCACTGGAAGATCAGCAATGGGATCAGGCAACTCTCCCGGTCGACTGAGAGGTATAGGGGTGCGCCAAGCAACACAGGTAGCTTTACCTGCATTTCTGCCTTCATGTTTGCCTTCCAGTGGATTAGTCAAGGAGATTGTCCCCGAACACTTGAGAGGTGCGGTAGGAGCTCAAGACCCCAGGTTCATTGAAGCAGCCGTGTGGTGGGACGCCCTTGCCTACTCCTCCAGTAGACCAGCTTCTCCCAGAGAGCACAAACAGTCCCAATGGGACAAACCGATCATGAAAAAAATCGCCAACACAATGCTCACCAACGCTTCAGGAAATGACAAAGCTTGTCTCCTGGCAGTGAAGGCACCATATTCAGGAGATTTCCTTCTAGCTGTTCCCAATTCCTCTCTGGGCACTCGACTCGACCCACAGGCCATTCGGACTGGTGTTGCTCTTCGCCTAGCCACCCCCCATACCCACAGAACATAGGTGTATTTGCAGCAGGGCGACAGCTGATCAATTCGGATTTCATGGTCTCGTGTGTCACATCAGAATGGAAGTATGCTAGACATGAGACAGTCAATGATATAAAGAGAAGCCTAACCACAGCCCGTTGCCCAGCTCAACGAGAACCCCAAATACAGAGGTCTGACAGAAGTCAAGAGCTTCCTGATGGAGCCACTATGCTAAATTGGAAGGATGGCAAGCACATTGCCTAGGACTACACCTGTGCCGCCACATTGGCAGACACCTACTTGTCATACTCCGTAGCTGAAGGGGGTGGAGCTGCCAGCCACAGGAAGATTCAGAAGACCCACAAATATGAAGACCTTTCCCCTAGCTATAACTCCATCCCAATAGGGTCGGAGACCCATGGAGCATGGGACAAGTGTGCTCTAAAGTTCCTCAAAGAGCTGGGTGAAAAACTCATCAAAGAAACCAAGGATCACAGGGCGGCCAGCTTTCTCTTCCAGAGACTCAGTGTTGCGATCCAGAGAGGAAATGCCTGCAGCATTTTGGGCACAGGGGCGGCTGCCGGGGAGCTGGACGAAGCATTCGAGATGTAGCTCTGAGTTGTTATCTATGTTATATATATATATATATATATATAATATATATATATATATATATATATATATATATATATATATATATATAACATTCTACAAACTCTCTTTACCATGCAACTTGTACACTAATAAGAATACCTTAACTCCAAAAATTGGGAATTAGGGTAAACTCTCGCTGTATATAAAATGGGAAACTTCCCTTGTTATATGTATACAAACATGTGCATCTTTCGAGATATGTACTTCCCTTAACATGCTTGATTTTTATTCCAAACTATTTCTCTCCTGGTTTTAAATTGCGTTACTCTGTCAGGCTTGTATTTTGCTGTAATAAAGGCTTGAACTGTGGAAAACTTCAGTGGAAACATTGCCGTTAAATTGAACCTCTATTGGCGACGTTTCGCCCACAGGGTGGGCTCTGTCACCCACTGTGTGGGCTTAATGGTGTTTATAAATTATTCTATGTAAACTATTGGTATCACATACCATTACCTAACATTTTTATTATCTTCTTGGCATCTCGTAATATTACTGTATCTCTCACACGTCAAGCTTTTGGCAACATTAGAGGTATTTATTTAATTTAACTCTTTTCATATACTGATTTGTATACTCTTGGCTGTAACACTGGTGAGGGCTCACATAACCTGTTAAAGCTGGCGACGTCTCTGATTTTTAATGAACAATGTTTATCGCTGGCAATACCCGCAGCAGGTCTGTGCTCCTTAGAAAGTATGTAATTCGTAACGGATGTATTTTCAGCTAAAAAAGACTAAACAAATAGACACGTTTAAAGACATTCTCTCTCTCTCTCTCTCTCTCTCTCTCTCTCTCTCTCTCTCTCTCTCTCTCTCTCTCTCTCTCTCTCCCCTTCTGCATCCTTCATTTTTTCCCATCTTTGCTGAGCTTCTGCCGTTCTTTGCCATTTTCCATGAAGATTCTCAAAACAGTGGAGGAGGAGGAAGAAGAAATAGCCCGTCAATCAGAGAAACAAAATGGCATCAGTTGATCCTCGTTGTCACCCGAGCTGGAGCTGCAGCGGTGCTGGAAAGATTCTGCGACCGACTCCCTTATTTCTGAATGCTTCAGTGCTCTTTTTTGTTTGCCAGGCTTTTCGACGAACGGGAGGGATGCCTTGAGGCTGGTAAAGGGATTTTGATCAGCCATCCCCCCCTTCCCCCCCCCCCGAAAAAAATTGAGTGTTTTTTTTTTCTCCCTCTTCTTAAATCGAGTCTGACTGGCTTTCCTTCTCCAGGCGCCCTGTGAAATTAGTGGAGTTTAGTGCTTCTCCGTGAATTTAATCATTGTTTGAGGGAAGTCTGTGATTGTGGGTGGTTACGATGTTAAATTGTGGTTTTTTGTGTTTCTATGATGTCCGTATCTGTGGTTTAGCGTTTCTGTGATTTCTGTATCTGTGGTTTTTGCGTTTTTGTGATACCTGGCGGGTGTTTAGGGGGTCAGTGCCCCCGCGGCCCGGTCCATGACCAGGCTGCATCGGTGATTTTATGTTTCTGTGATATCTGTGTCTGTGGTTTTTGTGTTTGTGATTTATGTGTCGCTCTAAGGTTTGGTTATTTTTCTGTCTACATTTATGATTGTGAGAATTGCCGCGTATTTATTAGCAGTTTGCGTCTCTGCTTTGTACTTCTGTCAACATATCGAATTTATACCTGCAAAGTATCCACCAACAGTTTGTGTCCATTATGTTTCTACGAATGATTCATGTGTCTGTCAGTATTTTAAGGAATCTGTCAGTCACTGGTGCTCTGTCAAGCATTTCCCGCTACACCCGCAGATCTATATTGGTTGACAATGACAAGCGTCTCTCATTAAGAAGAGACACACCTCTCCTTGTAGTTGCAAGTTTTTGATGCGGCCCTTAAAGAGAGAGAGAGAGAAAGAGAGAGAGAGAGAAAGAGAGAGAGAGAGAAAGAGAGAGAGAGAGAGAGAGAGAGAGAGAGAGAGAGAGAGAAAGAGAGAGAGAGAGAGAGAGAGAGAGAGGAAACAAACATGCTTGCTTGCAACGAATGCCTTGCAAACCCGTGTGTGTTGTGTGTGGTCACGTACGCCTGTGTGCAGTTACCTAGTTGTCCTCAACTAGTTGACTTGCAGGGGTTGAATTGCAGCTCTTGGTCACTGAGTTTTCTTATCGTTTACTTCGTGTGACTTCCAGCACTTTTGGCTTTACTATATAATACCTCTTCATAATGCATCGCACTGACTATGTTCACACTGAAAGACTTCTCTTATGTCCCAGTCTTCTCCATTGGTGACCTTGGGTATCTTACAATTAGGAATAGAGTCTCCTCTGGTACTTCAGTCATCTGGTGATGTGAAGCTTTGCTATGATGGGGAAGCACTAAACCCTAAGAGTCGTACACAGTATAGGGAATGATACCATTGTCATTTCCCTTGATGGGAATGTGATGCTTAATTTTCATAACCAGTCTTTATGTTTCGGGTCTGTTAGTTCAGGTACAAGCATTGTGGCAAATACGTGGACATTCTAACTTTTTCTTGTTTGATAAAAAGAGGATTCCATGCTGATATAACACATGATACCACAGTATTTGAAAGGGCTCCTTGTTTGCATTTCTGAAGTTTATTGTTGTGTTTACCAGATTAGCAGAAGCCACCAATTTTACCTAGTTTAACATTTATAGAGGATGGAACAAAATAAGGGCTAGGGGTCGTTCCAGGGAAGGATGAAGGGAATGGGATAAGGTTTTGAGTGTCTGGGGGTTGCCCATCTCAAAGGCTTGTGTGAGGGCGTTAAACTGCAGTGGAAGCGATTAGTTTTTATGGCTTGACGTGCTTTGGAGTGTGAGCAAGGTAACATTATGAAAAGATTCTGGGAAATCAGTTGGCAAGACTTAAGTGCTGATGATGGAAAGTACAGTGCCTGCACTCTGAAACAGGGAGTGTGAATGCTACGGTTCGGAGGACCATATTAACTAAGATGCCTGCACATTTCTGGCAAGACAGCAACTTATTTAATGAGGATGAATATGTATCCTTTTTTTCAGAATCACCATTTCTCGGAGGGAGACCGCCGGTGTGTTAATTCTTTTTATATGATTTGTGGAAAAGACACAAGTGCAGAGCAAGCTGTTATTGTTATAACGTTCACCCTGTTCCTGTTTTTTTCTTTATTTCTGTTGGTGATGCGTGTTTCCATTATTTTGTATGTTAAACGTACCACTGAAGGTTAAAAGTATACTGTGTAATGTTTAACTATATGCTTTTATCTCTTTCCAATTCTAGGTGGGATGGGTCCTCAAGTTTCCTAGTTCTGTTTTCATCCTTATTGCCGTACACTTGATGGGATTAATCTCCAGCAACCATTTGCCCTTCAATTCCTGTAGTATGTTAGTAGAAACGAGTACGAAGCCTCTCTTTAATGTCTTTACGTGAGGTCTATTTCTCCAGTCGGCTAGCACATGTTTGGAAAAGATTTTGTTCAAACAAAACATTTGACATAACTGTCGTCAAGTTTTGCTATTCAACATAAATCAGTCGCCTGTGAGGGGTCGCATCGAAGTCCTTGATACAGTTTAGCATTATGCAGCAGTGTCTACCTTGGGGATCTTTACGGTTCCCTCGAGCATGGTGGCTAGCACGACATGCTGTTAGAAATGTCAGCCTGTGCTAGAATTCCGTCCACCGAGGAATTATATACATTACCAGTGAATATCTCTGTCTCTGTGTCTCTCTCCCTCTCTCTCGCTCTCTCTCTCTTCCTCTCCCTCTCCCTATCTCCCTTTCTCCCTATATATATATATATATATATATATATATATATATATATATATATATATATATATATATATATATATATATATATATATTATAAGAAGAAGAAAATTGTCAAAGTGGGAAGTCTGAATGTGTGTGGATGTTGTGCAAATTATAAGAAAGAGATAATTGTGGATGTTATGAATGAGAAGAAGCTGGATGTCCTGGCTTTAAGTGAAACAAAGCTGAAGGGGGTGGGAGAGTTTCAATGGAGAGGAATAAATGGGATTAAGTCAGGGGTTTCAAATAGAGTTAGAGCTAAAGAAGGAGTAGCAATAATGTTGAAGGATAAGCTATGGCAGGAAAAGAGGGACTATAAATGTATAAATTCAAGGATTATGTGGAGTAAAATAAAGATTGGATGTGAAAAGTGGGTTATAGTAAGCGTGTATGCACCTGGAGAAGAAAGAAGTGTAGAGGAGAGAGAGAGACTTTGGGAAATGTTGAGTGAATGCGTGGGGAGTTTTGAATCAAGTGTGAGAGTAATGGTGGTTGGGGATTTCAATGCTAAAGTGGGTAAAAATGTTATGGAGGGAGTAGTAGGTAAATCTGGGGTGCCAGGGGTAAATGTAAATGGGGAGTCTTTAATTGAGCTATGTGTAGAAAGAGATTTGGTAATAAGTAATACATATTTTATGAAAAAGAGGATAAATAAATATACAAGGTATGATGTAGCACGTAATGAAAGTAGTTTGTTAGATTATGTATTGGTGGATAAAAGGTTGATGGGTAGGCCCCAGGATGTACATGTTTATAGAGAGGCAACTGATATATCGGATCATTATTTAGTTGTAGCTACAGTTAGAGTAAGAGGTAGATGGGAAAAGAGGAAGGTGGCAACAAGAAGAGGGAGGTGAAAGTGTATAAACTAAGGGAGGAGGAAGTTCGGGGGAGATATAGGCGACTGTTGGCAGAAAGGTGGGCTAGTGCAAAGATGAGTAGTTGGGGGGTTGAAGAGGGTTGGAATAGTTTTAAAAATGCAGTATTAGAATGTGGGGCAGAAGTTTGTGGTTATAGGAGGGTGGGGGCAGGTGGAAAGAGGAGTGATTGGTGGAATGATGAAGTAAAGGGTGTGATAAAAGAGAAAAAGTTAGCTTATGAGAGGTTTTTACAAAGCAGAAGTGTTATAAGAAGAGCAGAGTATATGGAGAGTAAAAGAGAGGTGAAGAGAGTGGTGAGAGAGTGCAAAAGGAGAGAAGATGATAGAGTGGGAGAGGCACTGTCAAGAAATTTTAATGAAAATAAGAAAAATTTTTGGAGTGAGTTAAACAAGTTAAGAAAGCCTAGGGAAAGTATGGATTTGTCAGTTAAAAACAGAGTAGGGGAGTTAGTAGATGGCGAGAGGGAGGTATTAGGTAGATGGCGAGAATATTTTGAGGAACTTTTAAATGTTGAGGAAGAAAGGGAGGCGGTAATTTCATGCACTGGTCAGGGAGGTATACCATCTTTTAGGAGTGAGAAAGAGCAGAATGTAAGTGTGGGGGAGGTACGCGAGGCATTACGTAGAATGAAAGTGGGTAAAGCAGCTGGAACTGATGGGATCATGACAGAAATGTTAAAAGCATGGGGGATATAGTGTTGGAGTGGTTGGTACTTTTGTTAAATAAATGTATGAAAGTGGGGAAGGTACCTAGGGATTGGCGGAGAGCATGTATAGTCCCTTTATGTAAAGGGAAAGGGAACAAAAGAGATTGTAAAAATTATAGAGGAATAAGTTTATTGAGTATACCAGGAAAAGTGTACAGTAGGGTTATAATTGAAAGAATTAGAATTAAGACAGAATGTAGGATTGCGGATGAACAAGGAGGTTTCAGAGTAGGTAGGGGATGTGTAGCTCAAGAGTTTACATTGAAACATGTATGTGAACAGTATTTAGATAAAGGTAGGAAAGTTTTTATTGCATTTATGGATTTAGAAAAGGCATATGATAGTGGATAGGGGAGCAATGTGGGAGATGTTGCAAGTTTATGGAATAGGTGGTAAGTTACTAAATGCTGTAAAGAGTTTTTATGAGGATAGTGAGGCTCAGGTTAGGGTGTGTAGAAGAGAGGGAGACTACTTCCCGGTAAAAGGTCTTAGACAGGGATGTGTAATGTCACGATGGTTGTTTAATATATTTATAGATGGGGTTGTAAAAGAAGTAAATGCTAGGGTGTTCGGGAGAGGGGTGGGATTAAATTATGGGGAATCAAATTTAAAATGGGAATTAACACAGTTACTTTTTGCTGATGATACTGTGCTTATGGGAGATTCTAAAGAAAAATTGCAAAGGTTAGTGGATGAGTTTGGGAATGTGTATAAAGGTAGAAAGTTGAAAGTGAACATAGAAGAGAGTAAGGTGATGAGGGTATCAAATGATTTAGATAAAGAAAAATTGGTTATCAAATTGGGGAGGAGGAGTATGGAAGAAGTGAATGTTTTCAGATACTTGGGAGTTGACGTGTCGGCGGATGGATTTATGAAGGATGAGGTTAATCATAGAATTGATGAGGGAAAAAAGGTGAGTGGTGCATTGAGGTATGATAAATTTGACACATGTGCAACTCTTGGGTAATTTTATTGAGGAAACGTTTCGCCACACAGTGGCTTCATCAGTCCATACATAGGAGAAACTTGAAGAACAGGAGGAGAATGAGGTAATCAGTCCCTCAACCTTGAGTCGATGTGTTCAGTCCATCAATCTTGAGTAGAATTCTACTTGAGTAGAATTCTACTCAAGATTGATGGACTGAACACATCGACTCAAGGTTGAGGGACTGATTACCTCATTCTCCTCCTGTTCTTCAAGTTTCTCCTATGTATGGACTGATGAAGCCACTGTGTGGCGAAACGTTTCCTCAATAAAGATACCCAAGAGTTGCACATGTGTCTAATTTATCAACATGTCGGTTCTCTGAACCATTCATCTACGAGCATTGAAGTATATATGGAGTCAAAAAACGTTATCTATGGAGGCAAAGAAGGGAATGTATGAAAGTATAGTAGTACCAACACTCTTATATGGGTGTGAAGCTTGGGTGGTAAATGCAGCAGCGAGGAGACGGTTGGAGGCAGTGGAGATGTCCTGTCTAAGGGCAATGTATGGTGTAAATATTATGCAGAAAATTCGGAGTGTGGAAATTAGGAAAAGGTGTGGAGTTAATAAAAGTATTAGTCAGAGGGCAGAAGAGGGGTTGTTGAGGTGGTTTGGTCATTTAGAGAGAATGGATCAAAGTAGAATGACATGGAAAGCATATAAATCTATAGGGAAAGGAAGGCGAGGTAGGGGTCGTCCTCGAAAGGGTTGGAGAGAAGGGGTAAAGGAGGTTTTGTGGGCAAGGGGCTTGGACTTCCAGCAACCGTGCGTGAGCGTTAGATAGGAGTGAATGGAGACGAATGGTACTTGGAACCTGACGATCTGTTGGAGTGTGAGCAGGGTAATATTTAGTGAAGGGATTCAGGAAAACCGGTTATTTTCATATAGTCGGACTTGAGTCCTGGAAATGGGAAGTACAATGCCTGCGCTTTAAAGAAAGGGTTTGGGATATTGGCAGTTTGGAGGGATATGTTGTGTATCTTTGTACGTATATGCTTCTAAACTGTTGTATTCTGAGCACCTCTGCAAAAACAGTGATTATGTGTGTGGTGAAAGTGTTGAATGATGATGAAAGCATTTTCTTTTTGGGGATTTTCTTTCTTTTTGGGTCACCCTGCCTCGGTGGGAGACGGCCGACTTGTTGAAAAAATATATATTATATATATATATATATATATATATATATATATATATATATATATATTGATACATATATATATCTACATATATATATATATGTCGTGCCGAATAGGTAAAACTTGCGATTTTTTCTTAAATAGCAACGCTCTTCTTGCCGAATAAGGCAAGCGAAAATTTGTGTATGCAGTAATTCGCAAAAATCATTCTGAACCTAAAGAAAAAAAGGTATTTCATTGTGTTTGTTTATTATAAAATATATTTAGTTGGATTAGACTAAATTAAATTGCGCTTGTTATGATAAGGTTTGGCAAGTTTTCTAAGGTTCTTTTGGTACAAAATTATTAACTTTTGCATTAACATAAATAAAAAAATATATCTTTACACGTACCTTTAAACGTGTAATAGATATTCACTTCCATTACTTTATAAGGCTTCCCCCCCCCTTCTCCTCTTGCTCCAAGAACAGCCTAAATTCTTCATGGCATGGCTTCAAGAAGATACTGGAAACCGTCCTTGGGCTTTCTCGTCCATGTTGACGTGATAGCATCACGCAGTTGCTGCCTGATTCTATCCTATCAGCTGCACTTTCCTACTGAGAATCTCCCGTTCCACCACATCTCAAAGATTTTTTTGGCCAAAGTCTGTCCCTACCATCTGCATGTTGCAGCAGAAATCGAGATTCGTCAGACCAGTCCATCCACTTCAAGGTTTGACATGTGCGATCAGAGATTCTCTTCTGCATAAACCTGTTGTAACGTATGGTTATTTGAGTTATTGTCGTTTTCCTGTCGTCTTGAACCTCTGGCCATTCTCCTTAACCTCTCTGACTAATAAGTCGTTTTCGACCACAGAACCACTCCTAACTTGACATTTTGTGTTTTTCACACCATTCTCTGTAAATTCTGCTGGTGATCAGCAGTTTCTTAGATACACAAACCACCTCGTCTGGCACCAACAATCATTCCACGGTCATAGTCACTTAGATCACATTTCTTCCCCATTTTGATTTTTGACCTTGACCATGTCTGCATGGCTAGAATTACTTGCACGTGATTATCTTGTTAGATATATTAACGCGCAGGTGTACAAGTGTACTTAATAAAGTGTCCACTGAGTATGTGTGTATGTGTATAAATTTGTAAAGATGTCACGTAAATTACTTTTTCTACTAATTAAGAGATTGTTAAATTACGCTCGTGAGAAATTACAATAATGATTCATTAAATCCTTGTCACTTTGATAATGCGTACTTGGTATGCATCGAAGCGTGAACTTGCATGCGTGTGTGTGTGTGTGTGTGTGTGTGTGTGTGTGTGTGTGTGTGTGTGTGTGTGTGTGTGTGTGTATTTTAATATATCCAGTGAGAGCTGTTCTCTTATAACGTAACTGCCGCAGTTAGAGCGCTGGCCTCGGATTCCGGTCCTGTCTCCCACGCTTCTAGAAGGGGATTAAATCCGAGAAGAGGCAAGTTAAGTGGCAGAGGCAAAAGCTAAGACTCTCCCCTGCCACCACGAATACACGAGTACACACTTACATGCATAAACACTATTTCATCCCGATGAGGAATCTCTGATTATCTACTTGTAAAATATATATTTATCGGGCCACCCTGCGTGGGTGTGTCTCGGCCGGTGTGATAATAAAAAATAAAAATAATATATATATATATATATATATATATATATATATATATATATATATATAAATGCCTAGTGGCTTCATGCAGCTTGGTCAGTATTTAGTATTTATTTATTTTGTGTTCTCTTTAATATTCCCCGCGCGTATATAGGTATTTAGAGAGAATATAGCAAATATGGGAAAGAAACATCGTCCAATTCTCTAAAGGAGTTTTTCCTCGTAAGCATTATTATCGAGATTTTGATTTCTCTGAAACTAATTTCGGCAGCATCTCATCGGAGCAAGTCCAGGATGCTCGACTTTATCGCCGACTCCAGGCTAGCCGATAACGCCGACTCAGCGAATTTTTGCAGGTGGCGGCTGGCAGTTTCACGAAGATAAGTGAGCTTGGATATGACTCGGATGGGAAAGGAAACGCACAAAAGATGGAGCCTTAGCGAGTTCCTGTGAACCTCTTACAGACAGGTGAAGACAAGTTAGTGGTGGACAGAGGGAGAGAACCGACAGGTAATGACAAGCTGGAGGCGGACAGGAAGAGAACAGGCAGGTGATGACAAGCTGGAGGCAGACAGGGAGAGTACAGTCATTACGAACTGGAGCCAGACAGACAAAATGAACAGACACTGCAAACTAGAGATAGACAGGGGAAGGGAACAGACAAGTAAATGCAATCTGGAGGTAGACAATGGGAGAGAACAAACACTAGGAACTGGAGGTAGACAGTGGAAGAAAACCGACAGGCGACGACAAGCTTGAGGCATACTGGAAGAACAGACTGATAAATGCACGCTTGAAGCAGAGGGAGGGAGAGAGAGAGAGAGAGAAAGAGAGAGAGAGAGAGAGAGAGAGAGAGAGAGAGAGAACAGACAGGTAAACACACACATTGGAAGCAAACCTAGTCAGAAACGCCGTAGCTAAATCTGCTAGAAAGGTTACGACGAGAATTTAGTTCATTAAGCATTGTTTAATTTAGAAATTCAATCTTTCCCCTTTTACGATCAAGCTTTATTACCTCTCATTCCTAGGCGCTGTATGACCTGTACGATTGAAAAACAATAGCAATAATGATTGTCTAATTTAGAACTCTCTGCAAAGATTCTATTCCGAGTAGAAACGTGGATGGAATACAATCACTGAGAGAGGAAGCACAGGAGCCGTCAGGACGGTGCGTGTCGAGCATGAAGTTCACACGGCAGCCTGCACTAATCTCTAACTCTAGGTCTGTTAACTCTGCTAACTTTGCGCTTCGGACTCGCCGTCAACTGAGCGCTGCCCCACTAATAATGATCCATCTTGTGTCTGTGTCGCTGCCTGCAACCCTCGGCAGCTTTCTGAAGTGTGTAGTGCTGTGAGCTGGACCACCACAGCTAATTGCTTGTCTTACTGTGTCAGCTTATTCACAAGTGTGTGTGTACCAACTCATCAGTCTCTCTCATATGTTGGCACAGGTCCTCCTTATAACGATGTTACCCGTCGGCATGTGACAGCGAGGAGTAACATCTCCTACCACCATCGCCACCAACATTATCACCGCCGCTGCCACCACCACCACCTGCACCACCACTACTACCACCACTGCCACCACCACCACTACCACCGCCACCACTACTACTACTACTGCTATGCTACTATTATACTACTGACGTTTAGCTAATACTGTTTACTGCTACTCTATACTACTGCTAAACTACTACTACTGTACACTACTGTTAAGCTACTACTGCTTTTAAAGTACTACTACTACTACTGTTATATTACTGTTGCTGTTAAACTACTACTGCTGTTAAACTACTACTTCTATTATACTACTAGTACTATTGTACTGCTACTACTGCTACTGTTATATTACTACTGCTGTATACTACTACTATTAATTAAACTACTACTACTGCTATATACTACCACTATTAAACTACTACTATTGTACTACTACTGCTATACTACTTCGGTTATACGACTACTATTATTATTCCGACTACTATTATTACTATTACCATCACCACTGTATTGTCGACAAGTTTGAAAACAAAAACAAATTATAGAACAAATTTATTAAGACATTTCTGGGTACGGAGCTTCATCCAGCATCCAGCTTCATTCAGCATCATCCAGCATCATCCAGCATCATTCAGCATCATCCACCTTCATCCACCTTCATCCAGCATCATCCAGCATCATCCACCTTCATCCAGCTTCATCCAGCTCTACAACGTTGTCTTCTGTCTCCCTAGAGATTATGACTCTACCTTTAAGAATGCACATCTTTAATTTTTAGACTATTGAGATAGTTAACAGAGCCCCTGGAGTGACTCAGCGGCTTCCAGGGGCTCGCGGACCACATAGAACAACTGGTCGGGAGAACCATTACACATAGAGATGTAGTTATAATCATAACCATAATTTTTAAAGAGGTGTACCGGTAAGCCAGGGGAAGTCCTCGGTCAGATGATCAAAAGCTCCAGCTGTGGGTTGTCATATGACTTAAACACGCGTCAGGAAACACTTTCCTGTTTCCTGATCAACGTTTACAGGGAGAACCACTGAAAGGGATGAATTTAGACGGCTGAACATTTCCAATATTTTGCCTCCTTTATATTTTCACATACGACAGATAGGAGAAGAAAATCGGTAAAACCAGGGAAGTCTCATCTAGAACGAAAAGAAATATAAATTGTGTACCGGAGTGATCAACAGAGATTTCTTGTCAAAAATACCAAGAGTAAAGTCAGATCTAGTTCGAAAAAAGTATAAATCTTTTTTCCAAATGTTTACAAATGCACCCTAGAGAATTTTTCTGTGTACCGGGGTGGTCAACAGAGATTTCATGTCAGAGAAATAGTTCCTTGGGGAGAAAATCTATGAATGAAATGACTCCACATCCATTTTGAACCTGAAAAAAATGTAGAATGGAGAACCTGCAAATGAAGCAGAGAGGAGAACTTACTGTTTCCCATGGGAAAGGGGAAAGGGTATTATTAATATTATTTATTTATTTATTTACTTTTCTATATGAAGCACTAAACCCATTTCCGCCATTAAGAAGGAGGGGAAACCAGCATGAGTAATAAATAACTTACAAGAAACAAAAGCTTGAGTAAGTCGTATCAATATATACAATACAATTTCATCTTACATAGGACGTTATTGTATAAAATAATAATCTTTATTTCTACAAGTACATGATACAACTTGAAGATTGAGACACTATTGCAGCATATGGGAATCTTTATTCAGGAAACGTTTCGCCACACAGTGGCTTCATCCGTCCAATACAAAGAGGAAGGCGTAAGGAGAGGAGGAGAATGAGGTAATCAGTCCCTCAGCCTGGAGTCGATGTGTTCAGTCCATCAATCTTGTAGAATGCAATAGTGTCTCAATCTTCAACTTGTCGGTTTTTCAAACCATTCATCACACATGATACAACTTATACAGACCTAACTGACATCAGTGACATACTATATGGAAAAACCCCTGGTTATGCAGAGCATTTCGGACAACTTAGGTTAATTTTATATTTTTGGTAGAATTACCGACAATATGCCAAGTAAAAGGACACAAGTGCAACTAATGTGACATTTTATTGTGGCAACGTTTCGCTCTCCAGGAGCTTTGTTAAGCCGTTACAAACAATACATGGACACAGAGGGTATATATAGGCTTAGAGTGAGGTGTAATACTAGTGATAGTAGTAGTATTAACATTAGTTGTAGTAGTAATACAATATGGTAGAACAATCAACTTGCACATGAGTAAAAGATAGTAGGTTGATTTCATTCCCAGGATGCGACCCACACCAATCGGCTAACACCCAGGTACCTTCGTGCTGCTAGATGAGCAAGGACAGCAGGTGTTTTAAGGAAATACGCCCCAGTGTTTCCACCCGTACCGGGAATCGAACCACGGACCTCAGTGAACATGAAACAAGATCTTGTATAGGTCGTTGTAATATACACCATTAAAGAAGGCAGATCTTGCGTTGGTCGCGGTGATAAAGAAGATGAAAGATCTTGCGTAGGTCGTTGTAATAAATAGCATGAAAGGAACAAAATCTTGCGTAGGTCGTACTTAGGAGTGAAAAACAGTCATTTTAATGAAGCGGGTTTGTCACGGTGAGAGACAGTAATGTAAGAGACTTGTAGCAGAGCCAGACTTTTGTTAGACGTCATCAAGGACAACAACAAGTCTATCAAGACTTGAAGTAATTATTAGGGGTGAAAAGCGCCCTAAAAAAAAATAGATCTTTCACTTGTATTTTACATATTTGTTGTGTCAGCTACTAGTGTTTGTTTCATTACCAAGTGAGTGTTGTGTGTCAGCTACCAGTGATCCAGTGTCAGCTACCAGGAATTCATTTCAAAATGAGATATGTCGAGTGTCTGCTACTTTCTTTTATTACAAAGTGAGGAATGTAGTGTATCACTTACTTTCTTTTATTAAAGTGAGAGATATAATGTGTCAGTTACTCGTCTATTATTACCTAGTAAGAGTTGTAGATCTAGTCGTGCCTATGACATCCTCTCATTTTACTAAGGTAATTTCCTTACCTGGTGTCGAGCAACATTGTTGTAGTGTTGCCTGTAAATTTACAAGTGCTATTTTCTTTATGTTAAGTTAGGGTAGGTTACACAAATCGTTTAAAAATGTATATTTAACCCCCCATAAAGTAAGCAATAGACCTTGTAAGACATCCCCTTCTCTAATTAGAGCAGCAAGTTTCACAAGGATGGTCCTTCGTGTATTTCTGCACGCTCGAAGTTTCCATGAAGGCTAAATATCTGTTATTCTCGGTTAGGTTAGGATTGGTTAAGTTAATGTAAGTTAATATATATTTCTGCATAATACCCTGTCACTATTGAAATTAAATCGGAAGCTAGCTTATATATCTGGTAACACACACGGGGCGTGTCCTGAAGCTTCCAGCGTCCATTTTCTCACGAACATAAAAAAATGAAGCATTTTAAATGCTCACGAGTGTTAAAAGCTCAGATTTGGACTTTGCCAGTTTTTTCTTGGTCACCTCGTTACCAAATGTCTTTCAGCCTGTATGTTTTCATTTTTTTTTTTTTTTGTTATTGTGATTTAATACACCTATTCACACGTTTATGTATCTTAATCTAATCTAATTTAATCTAACTTGAAAGAAAAAATTGGAAACAAGGAGGAAGAAATTGATGTTCAGTAGAATATGATGTTGTAGCAAGTGCCACTAGCGACTGCATGTGGTGCTAGTTAAAGTTTTTCACCGTTCAAGTGGTCGCCACTTGTAAGTGCCACTGTCACCACCACATGTTTACTACATCGCTATGCTTGTGGGGGTAAAAAAAAAAAGGTCACGGTTTTAATTATTTTGCAATCAAATTCATCACAACTTTTTGTTCAGTTATTTTTGTGTGTGAGAGTTTGTGCATTATTATTTTTGTGTGTTTATTTTATACTGGGTGCTGGGCTGAATGCATGTCCGAGTGTGTGTGTGTGTGTGTGTGTGTGTGTGTGTGTGTGTGTGTGTGTGTGTGTGTGTGTGTTTTGTGTGTGTGTGCGTGTTTTGTGTGTGTACTCAGTTGTGGCTACATGGGTTGAGTCTCTGCTCCAAGTCCTACCTCTTATACCTGCTCGTAAGGACTGTGTGTGTAATATGCTTACACGATTTCGACATGATAGTTCCGCTTCTTAACCTACATCAAGTTGCAAAAAAAAAAACAACTCTCTGGCGTTTATTTTAGCTTCCTTTGCTCCCTAGTCCCAGGTCAAATCTTTGCAGACGATTTGTCTCTGCCCTCCTAGATCTTTTTCTTGTCTGCTCTTAGTCCAGTCGGTTTTCTGTATTTGGTTTTACTTTGTTCTTCCCTTATTTTCATAGCCATCCACTTATTGGATGCCCTTTTTCTAGTCCTGTCTCTCTTGAAGTATTATCCGGTGTGTTTATACTCGCTCGTGTGTGTGTGTGTGTGTGTGTGTGTGTGTGTGTGTGTGTGTGTGTGTGTTTTACAAGCACTTTCATTCAAGTTTGAATGTAAATTTGCATTTACATTCTCTGCTATTGAGGTGTTGTGTAACGCTATACAGACATCAGTCAGGGGCAATATTCACTCTCCCTCACTTCAAATTATATTTCATCGTTGTTCTCATTCAGTATTGAATGAACCAATGTGCATATTTATACTGCAATATAAGAGTTGTACACAAGCTTCAGGTTTTCTTAATTCACTCCTCCTGTAGTCGATAACAGAAAGATAATAGAAAAGATAATAGCAACGATAATAGTAAAGTTAATAGAAAATATGAAGGAAAAGATAATAGAAAATTTCATAAATCTTAAGTAAATATTAGTTTTATTTGCCATGATTCTAGACCGCGATAAATAGTGGTGATAGTAAAATCTGAAGGTCTATTTTCTAGTCTAATTGCTTCCTCAGATTTCAAGCGTGAAGATAGACCTGCCAGCCTAACTTAAATGACCATAATTCCTTGTAGGAATGTCGTAGAACAATGATTCTGGTACCATTGTGTTGCCAGAGAGTTAAGCTCTTTTTCTATAAGATTAACTCAGTTTGTGAATTTTTCGACAAAATTTTTCGTTCGCGCTGAGTAAGTACTAATTCCCCCTTAAGCATCTTGCAAAATCGGAAGAATAAATGAAGAATGAATGGATTCCTTTAATTGCCCATTGTCAACTATATTACGATAC
This sequence comes from Cherax quadricarinatus, assembly GCF_038502225.1. Classification (NCBI taxonomy): domain Eukaryota; kingdom Metazoa; phylum Arthropoda; class Malacostraca; order Decapoda; family Parastacidae; genus Cherax; species Cherax quadricarinatus. Next base: position 6,815,516 of record NC_091307.1, read on the forward strand.
TTGAACTTCAGCAAGGTTAAGTAAGATTCGTCAGGAAACAGGATAAGTGTTTCCTGACGCGGGTCTTAGTCATATGATGACCCGCTACTAGAGATTTTGATCATCTGACAGAGGCCTTCCGCTGGCTTACGCTCCACCCTTTGAATAATTAAGATCAACTTTAGCAAGGATAAGTGAAGTACCTATTTTTTTTTAACTAAATTCATGTACCATTTCGATTAAAAAATATATCAATATAAGCATGAAATAATTTTTCGAAAATATGTATTTTTATATGACTCGCCTGCAGTACATAGGCTAAAAATGCTGGTAACTGATTACAAGTAACTTTCTAATCGCCTGCATTGCAAGCAGTTGCTTCCAATCACCAGCAATTCATAATTGTTGCCAGTACAAAGAATGATGTTACTAAAAACGTTATATTCACATACAACTAAAATAATAATACTGTTGCACTCGATTAATTAAACATTGTATTCACCAGCTTTAGATTCACATTGCCATTATTACTCCTAATCAATACGTCTAAAAAACATCCTGGCTGACCAGTAACCCAACCGCATTTATCAGACGGAGGATCGAGTCTCCAGCACTCTTTAAGCTGAATGATAAACACGGATTTGGTTGTTCATAATAGTGGGTTTTGAATCGTTTCATTGAATTCACTCATCATCGTTCAGGATGCTTTTCCATCACGAGCGCTCAAAAATACTTAACAGATACATCTTAGCCAACTATCTGGTGATTTATTCTTTTAGACAGGATGAAGAACCAGTCTGCTGTACGCCAGCGGGTTATCATATGACAAACACCAGCGTCAGAAGAGACTCCTTTTTCCGACGCAGCAAAACACCACCACCACCACCACCACCACCACCACCACCACCATCACACTCCACAATTGCATGTCTAAAGAATTTCACTGCAGTCATGAAAGTGAGAAACTGATAACCGCCGTTGCTTAGCTTTAATTGCCAACCTTGCACCAGCAAGGAAGGAAGCTTAAAAGAGAGAGAGAAAAAGATATCAAACGCACCAAATTATTCCGACGCGTCGATATATTGGCCAGAACAGCATGGAGAAGAGAAAAAATATTGGAATTCCATAAGGAGCAAAATTTGTGGCGCTCAGGGACGACGTCTGGATGCCCCGGGGCTCCTTCCAACGATGTTATCTCCTTGTACCTTGGGTTCTCCTTGTTTTCTAAGTTTACTAGGTATTTCTTACGACTTCTAGCCCCCCCCTTTCCCCCACCAGGTCTTTCGGGCTGTTATTTCGAATCTTTCACGTCTTCAAGGCAATCTTATTATTCCTTGAATAGTTCAAGAGATAGTATCAAGATGTTCTAAATTCTATAATTCATCATTCTTGTCTTCTAGGATTTATGTCCACTTGTTTTTTTTTCTAAGTCTTTCAGTTCCCATGATATTATGTTTTTATATCTACAAGTTACCTAATCATTCATAATATTATCTTATTTCAAGCCATTCGCCTGTTTTCTCTTCCTTGCGTCATCAACGTTCTCTGAGACCTTATTAGTGTATTTCTAATCGCATTATAAGATACTTCAGACTACTTACAGGTCTTCAAGGCTATTTTGATTCACAGATTATTTAGGATTTTAAGGTCTTAAAGCCAGTCTCCTCCTACCTTAACATTCGATCTAACTATGTAACCTTCATGAAGAATATGGCAGCAGCACACTGCTGATGTATCCAGTTTTGGTGACTGGAAAAGAATAACCCAAGTGTTTACAGTATTTTTATATAAAAGTTCAAGAAAAGATATTTTGGAGACTTTATTATTAAGCAGGAGAGACTGTTGTGGAAAGTGTAGTTGAAAAATTTGGCACTTGGGGAAATTGCATATTAATGTCAGGAAAGACAGATTGGTCAGGAAAGCCAGTCACCTATGCTACAAGCTTTTTTTTTTCCAGAGATTCAGTGTTGAGTTCCATAGAGATGTCTGCAGCATCTTGGTCACGCGACCTATCTCCGGGGAACAGGATGAAGTGTTCAAAATATAGACTCAGTTATGTATACACACATAAGAGTTTAGAATCATTTTTCTATTAACTAATTTGTTGCGCCACCATAAATACTCTTTGTTTCCAGTGACTAAATTTCCTCCCTTTCTCGATATCCCACTTTTCGATCCACGCCCAAAAATCAACACAAGTACTGAAATTATTGAAAGAGTGCTGAGGGGTCGATAGTGGAAATCGTCAGCAGTATTGCTTTTTGGTAATGATTCGGGTGTGAGTGCAGGTTCCCATGGGTCAGGAGATACATGTACCCTTTACTTTTTAAAAACCCAGGACAAATTATCAGATGTTCCAGCTCTCCCTTCCTTTTAAATTCTTCGACAGTGAAAAAATTTACAAAAAAAAAAAATATTCTGATGTAATTTTGAACTAATGAAACCTATATTAATTTAGAGTAAAGGGGTGATTATATTAGATTCAAATGCAGTTATATTAGTGTATACATGCATCAAGAATGCTTCCTACTAACACTTAAATATTCAGGGCACTGGTAAACAAAAAAAATAGCTCTTAACAGTGTAGATTAGGTTAGTTTTCTCCGCCGTAGTGGCTTGCTTATTGTGCACACATATATATCCTGTGGACGGTAGAGCAAGAGCTTATCGATACACAAAAGACCTACTAAGAACAAGGCCTGAGAAAAGGTTAACAGGAGTAAATCAAGATACACATTTACAATTTGTTTTACAAGAATGGTATACAATACCAACAAGATGAAGATTTAGACACATGTGCAACATCTGGGTATCTTTATTGTAGACGTATCGCCGACCAGTGGCTTCATCATTACATATTCTAGGACAAAATTTGAAGACGTAGAACTATATACAAAAGATGAGGTAATCAGTCCCTCAGCCCTGGAGTTGGTATGAAGTGCACCGTAGTTGTGAAGATTCTGGAGCACAAGCAAGGAGGTTGGCACTTATATACTAATTTGTTTTATCTGTTACAAGTATATTTGGGATATTTTCTTAAATGACTAATATCGTATTTTTATTAATAAGTTACCATGATATGTCACATGGGGTATTATACTATCTGTGTATATTACTCAATGAGTGGACAATCAAGCCCATAGTGTTCGAGAGAGTGATCATAAAACTGACCACGACTTTGAATTTCATCATCGTTTCTGCATTTGTCAAATTGCCAGAACTACGTATAACGAAGCCTAAGCCTGGCTACATCAGTCATGTTGCAAGTGGTTCCGTTATACTGACCAATAGATCCAGTCAGGCTTCTGATTACATTTCTGTGACATTGAGCCGTTGTTTACTTCTCTCCTATATTTATTCCTAATGCTGGATATAGACATAAAAAAGTTATATTCAGCTTTTCTTTCTTTTAAGACATTTTCTTTGGCTAATTTAATAAATATATCATACGAAATATCTCATTGTATTATGGTATCCATAAGAATTGTGCATTAATTTCTCTCTTTGAATTTTTAATATTCATTCATGGCTTCTGTGAACATGTTAGTTATTATTATAGTCAAATTCGCCCAGTGATGACATTGCATCAGTAATCATTAAGGGATCAAGCTCACTGTCATAACGTAACTTTAATGCCATTATAGGAAAATGAAAATGTGAGGAGTTTAATGGCCAATTGCATTGTCTCTCAGCCACTGGCAAACTGCCGTCTGAGTCTGTGTTGGCTTATCATACGTCTAGCACTGTCATTATTTTATTCCTTCACATTCCGAATTCCAGTGGACAGTGGAGAGCGAAGATCGGAAGTGCTTATACGTCTTCTTTCTTTCTCTGTTTCCTTCGTAATAACTTCATGTCCGTGACTGTCTAAGCTTCCACTCCTTTTTAATATATGCATGATTTCTCCTTGGATAAGTTACTTAGCTGATGCAATTATAGAATTCAAATATATTATAACAGTCAACAAAGCAGGTAACAGCCCTTAACTGTATAGTGTGGTGTCACCGGCCATAAGGTAATCAACTCTCCACGTACGATGGGAGACACTTGACCATATACAAAGGAATTGGGACATTATGTGATGCGGTTAATCTTAAACGAGTCATCTATACGACCCGTGTCTGGAGGCACTTGTTGTCTCCTGGCGAATATTATGACAAAAACAATTATATAATGCTATTAGATACTTGAAAACCTGTGTGAAGTAACGAAAGATCTCCATTATGACTTGTAGTGGGGAAAGAAGTAATGTAAGCGCGCATAAAATATTCTATCTCGGTGTCTGGCAGTGTATCGACAGTTAGAAATGCCTCACCACTTTGCAGTATACCTAAGATTCCATTTCAGTAGAACAAGTTTGACCATCTCCCAACCATCAACATTATTCAGGACCAACTAAGAGACGATACTCATCATTTCTCAACGAAGCAGATCAAAAATTATTTGGCAGAAAAGAATCTTGTCTTTTCTTTCACGTTTGTAGTAACTAAATTTATTTACTTACTACAAACACAGACTTTACACACTGTTGAACAAAATACTTATATATGTGCTGTAGCAATACAAACTTTATACACACGCTCTAGCAACACAAATTTTACACACTTGAGGCATCAAAAATTCTACATACTGCAGCAACACAGAATTTACAAATATTTTAGGAACACATAATTTACATACGTTGTGTAACAGCACAACGTTGACACAGCCTTTCAATAACGCAAAATTTACTGATATGCTACAATAACACATAAATCAGCATACCGCAGCATGCACGTGTATAACACATGTTACAACAATACACACACACACACACACACACACACACACACACACACACACACACACAAATAAAAATCACGATTTATTGTAATGAAAAAAATCTACATCAAACAATTCTATTATTAAATATGAGTGAAAAAATTATCATCAAACATAGAAGAGCTTTATATAATCACTATCAACTTGCAATATAAAAGACAGGTTGCAAGTAATTGCATCAGCAGGGGATTACTTAATGTTGATTAACTGGCGGTGTTATATTGACAACTTATTACTTGGAGGCATATTGAGGAACTGTGTTGGAGGAATAAAAATAGAAAATATTTTTAACTATGTTATGTTTAATAGAGGTATATTCATTAATTACAGGAATTACATTGATTAATGTGAGGTAAGACAGAATATCTTAATATGTATCAACGCTAAAGCTAAAATAATAATAATAATAATAATAATAATAATAATAATGTACATTATACAACTTACACAGAATTAGCTGACATCAGTGATATACTATATAGAAAGCCCCTGGTTATGCAGAGCATTTCGGACAACTTAGGTTAATTTTGTCCTCAGGATGCGACCCACACCAATCGGCTAACACCCAGGTACCTATTTATTGCTAAATGAACAAGGACACGTGTATCCTAAGGAAACACACCCAAATGTTTCTACCCGTACCGGGGATCGAATCGCGGACCTTAATGTGTAAGCTGAATACGTCACCAGCCGAGTTACGGGACTCCACAGTTATAATTATGATCAGATGATGGAATTATGTGCACTGATTCTTCTTAGACGCAAGAAAAGGCATTGAATTCGGTCAGTCAATTGAATCCTAAGGTTTAGATTGATTTGAAAATAAATTTCATTGCGATTAATATCGCTCCATTCAAAATCATAAGCTTTTTTATGAATTCCAGGTTCATGATGTAAAAAAAAGGAAAAAATTAATTCGCTTGTCATCCCGAATGATTGTTCATATATTCGAAATGTGTGTGTGTGTGTGTGTGTGTGTGTGTGTGTGTGTGTGTGTGTGTGTGTGTGTGTGTGTGTGTGTGTAAATTCTGAATTGTTGAGGTGCGATTTTATTCTGATATTTATTAAATTGCTAGATGGATTTTTGTCTATAGCGGTTACATATCTTTATTATTAATGTCATAATGCCTCTTGTTTATTACCTTTTAAAAGCGGAGTGCTGCTGTCTACAACCCCCCTACCCTACCCCACACACAAAAAAAACTGGAAAAAAAGCTTATTATTCAAGGTTATGGACTAAAACATGAAAGGATTTTATCGTAAAGTGTCCTTCTGCCGCCGTGAAGGTCGCTTTAAAATGCCACACACAGTGCTGTAGGCAACAGCATTACTCAGATGTCTGCCAGCGACCATAACTCACACCAAATGAATACCAGAGTTACGTTTCGTTGATTTGATTGAGTTGTAAATGGGTCTTGGAAGAGTAATTTCCACGTGTAACTTCTGAACGCATTACTTGTGGTCATTTTGCCCTGGCAAATATGTTGCGTTATTATTCTAATTGGAGGGATATATATCTTGCTGTAATTAAGTGTAATATGAGCAGAGCAAAGAGATGAGAGGAGAGAGAGAGAGAGAGAGAGAGAGAGAGAGAGAGAGAGAGAGAGAGAGAGCATAATCAGACAAATCAGTTTATTGGTTTATTGTTGACAGAATTTTATTTTTTTTTTCAATTTATCATCCTTAGGTATTCCTGATACAGGATCTATGTGTATGTATAATGTTCGCCAAGACCGTAGTCCTGGCACGGGTCTCAATCTTGCGATGACCCGTACAGGATCTAATAATCATATTGATTATTATTTAGAATGTTCAGAAATCAAAAATGGCCGCTACGAAAATGGGTGCCTATCGTGTTTGGGTCATATTGATTTGTTTATGAATTTTTAGATGGTGCAGCGCTGTATGACCCTTGTCGGTTTAGCGCTTTCTCTGATTAAAATAATAATTTAGATGATTCAAATGTTTAAACACTTTTCCCATTCTGGGAATTCATTTTTGGCCACCATAAATTTACCAGAATTTTTTTTTTCTTAAATTTAACATGTTAACATCGCATTCAGGACAGTAAAACATGTGTTTGCGGTGCGTCTGTGTTCAATTTTCCCTGACTCACGAAATCGTAATGACACGATTGCAAACAAACCATACCACGGGCGGGATTTGTGGCTAGCTGGTCCAGTGGCTAACGCGACAGTCTGGAGTTTTGAGACTTTCTGACCGCGGGTTCAAATCCCGCCGGTGGTATGGTTTCAATTTTTCCATTTAGCATGTCAAAAAATTTTGTAATATTGTATTGCAAACTGATAAAACTTATAAAACTTACGAAATTAATGTAAATATGAGACCGTTGCAAAACTGATTGATATATAAGGAAATTTACTTGTCAAACAACAATTCCCAAAGCTTATTCCATTAAAGACTGCCAAGCTGATTATCGAGTACAAAAAAAAAACATCATAATCATGATGGTAATAAAGAGAGCAAACCTCAACCAGCTTAAAATAAGGATTATGAAACCTAATGCAGTGTAAAGGGCTCATTATAGCTGCTTACTCTGATTATCATTAATTTCCCTATCTTCCTCGACAGCTTCCCTTTTGAGCACACACCTTTTGAGTTTTGCAGTTGCATGCGATGACCTCAGCAGTGCTGAAGGGTATACAGGACCATAACTGAAGACTGGCACAAGACAATCATCAGTTATTTCGCAGAAACAGTCCGTGACATCCATATTGTGGTGGATGTTCCTTATCTGCGACATCTCTCATTCCCTCTAGAAAGACCTAAACCTGTTAAAGGCATACAGCTTCTGAAAAATATGAGGTAATCATAATTGGTCCGAGGAAGGTGAGGGGTAGCTCCAATTACTTTGATCAAGAGCCCATCGCCAGCATCTAGGCAACCCCGTCGAAGAGTCAGATTTTTAAAACCTTTGTTGAAAACCTAATAACCTGGTCTACGAATGCGATTAAGAGGAAAAAAAAAGAAACGAACAAAAATATACTCGCTGCATCTTTTTGTTGCCATACAAGTGGAAGCTCAGGCATGGTCTTTTAATTAACATAATATTACAGGCAGTGATTACCCCTCGAGCGAAACAGCCTTGTTTTGGCCCAGACCCCCAGGAGAACAATTACCACAGGGAATATTCTCCGTGATTAACTCAGGCCGGATTAGCAAGAAGTCAGAGGGGAGGTTCACCTGTAGTGGTTATGCTGTGTCTGAACCACCTGCTCGGCTGTAATTGTGATTACATTGAAGGTAATAACACCAGGGTTACTGCTACAACCTCAGCGTCACTGAGTGTAGTGTGTTGCAACTGGTAAAAACACAGCAGTTTTTCCTTGGTAAAAAAAAAATATAATGCGAAGCATCGAATTCCGCACTTTGGATTTCTCCCCTTCCCCTCCCTCCCTCTCTCTCTCTCTCTCTCTCTCTCTCTCTCTCTCTCTCTCTCTCTCTCTCTCTCTCTCTCTCTCTATAATATATATATATATATATATATATATATATATATATATGCAATAAGGTCACAGTAAACAGGTAATATGCAAAACAACCACTGAGAAAAAATAGTGAACTTCCAAGCACTTTCGCAATTTCTCACATAAAGGATCTGTAAAAATAATAGACTAGCGGAAGACTTATATAGCTGAGATATCACCTCACATACGACATTACAACCGTTCCATTATGAAATATATTTCCAGATATTTATCTGGGGTTCGAATCAGGGTAAGGATATTGCAAGTCATCCTCTTACCAGTAACCCACCATCTGTAAGCATCAGAAGGTTAGCATAGTTGCCATAACCTGTGTCTGAGTCCAGATCTTGTCTCACTGCCGTCAGTGACAATACAAGAAATCGTAATAAACTGGTGTACCTTTTATGAGAGATTTGTTTCTGTGATTTCGAAACGGTTTAAAAAACTAAAGCACCACAGAAAACAGTAACACAAACAGTAACCCAAACAAGAACAGTATAATAAATAAAGAGAAAAATCACTTACAAAAGCAGAAACAATACAATAATATAAACAAGAAAAGCTGCAGACAAAATCACAGGCATAAACAATAACTCGAATAAGAACAGTAACACAAACATGAACAACAACAGCACAGCAAAATCAATAACAATAGCCAGAAAAAAAATCACGCTAAAACAAGCACACTGACTGGAGCAACAACAACAAAGAAAATTATTTCCCAAACAATAAAATTAGAAAGACCTGATTTCTGTTTGGTCAACCGGCGCGATCAAATTCCCTTCATGTTGCGAATATCTAATCTCAAAATTGTAATACAACTTGACATACTAGCTATAAATATTCTCCATCTTCTCTTTTCTTTGCCGTAAATTAATCTCTTATTACACTGCGCTGTTATCTGAATGACATTTAAATGCCCAGATAATTCCAAATTAAGTTCAGTATGTTACCTAGTCACCTGTAAACTCGACAGTTTACAGGTGACTAGATGAAGTTGTGTTTCTAGAGAATTATGTTTCTAAAATGTTGGAGGAAAGATTTCAGCATATATTCAGGGGTACAATTACATTCAAGGGTACAATTACATTCAGGGGTACAATTACATTCAGGGATAGCTACACTCAGGGCTTTAACTGCAACCACAATAACTACAATTACGCCTAACAATTTTTTGAATGCCTCTACCACAATCATAACCATTTTAACCACTATCACAATCATAACCATTTTAACCACGACTATTACAATCATAACTATTTTAACCACAACTATTACAATCAAAACAACTTTATCCACAACTTCTACTGTTACAGAAACTTCAACCACAATTCACAAATAACGCGCACACAGGAGACAGAAAAACTTATGCCGACGTTTCGGTCCGTCTTGGACAATTTACAAGTGACACAGACAGAAGTGAGTGAGTGAGCCAGTATATATATAGGGAAGGACAGGGACGGGAGAGAAAGGAAAAAGAATGTCGTCGTATGTTTTTCTCTCTGCTATGTGCGGGTTATTTGTATATTGTTCCAGTCACAGTGTTGTGCCTTTTTATTATTCAACCCCAGTTACTACAATAATAGCGACTTCAGCTGCAGCTGTTACAATAGCACCAACATTAACCACAACGACTATAGTCATAGCAACATGAAACACGGCTACTACAATAACGTGTATTAAATAACAAAAAAGGCACAATACCGTGACTGGAACGATACACAAATAACCCGCATATAAAAGAGAGAAGCTTACGACGACGTTTCGGTCCGACTTGGACCATTGACAAAGTCACACTTTGTCAATGGTCCAAGTCGGACCGAAACGTCGTCGTAAGCTTCTCTCTTTTATGTGCGGGTTATTTGTGTAACGTGTATTAATGTTGATAGAATTACCGACAATATGTCAGGTAAAAGGACACAAGTGCAGCTAATGTGGCATTTTATTGTGGCAACGTTTCGCTCTGACATAGCTCCTGGAGAGCGAAACGTTGCCACAAAAAAAAGTCACATTAGTTGCACTTTTGTCCTTTTACCTAACATACTACAATAACAGCAACATTAACCACAACTACTAAAATAATAGAAAAATTAGTTACAATTACTACAATAACAGAAACAGTTACAACTTTTGCAATAACAGCAACATTAACCACAACTACTACAATCACGGAATCTTTACCCACAAATAATACAGTAACAAACTACAACTACAACAGCCACATAAACTTTCCCCTACACCTATAACAATTGGAGCAGTTTAACCACAGTTACTACAAGAATCTCAGCTTCAATGTCAACTACTTCAGTAACAGATGTAGCCAAAACCCTACAATACCCACCAACTTTTACAAACCACTACTATAACCACTACAATTTCAACCTCAACGGGAAATAATTCCTGTATCACAACGTCAGCAGCACTTACCAAGAACCGCAATTTATGCTCTCTATCCGTTGCTCTCAAACATATATATGGCCTATATAAATTCCAAGAAAATATATACACTTGAAAAACATTGAATAAATATAAGTTTAAAGTAGGTGTTTCACGTTTAAAATTTCTGGGAAAAGTAAATCTTCCAGAGATATATTTTTTCTTTGCTTACTGTCTTGGCGGATTTTTATGTGTTTCAGTCCAATGGTTTAGTCTCGTTCACACGTGTGGTGCAATAAAGGCAAGTATTTTTTGTTGTGTGTGTGTGTGTGTGTGTATAGCATTGAAAATGGGTTGGACAAATATTTTCGTTGGTGGGTTTGGGTTTGAGAAAGCCCTGCCTAGTATGGGCCAGTAAGCCTGCTGCAGTGTTCTTCCTTTTTTTATGTTCTTATGTGTGTGTTATCACGTGCCGAATTGTACTCACAGAGCTGTGGTTGCGGGGTTAGACAGCTCCTGAACGCTCTTCTGAAATCTGACAGTCTCTCAAACACGTTTTCCTAATTTGGGCTGGTATATTTCTCACGATACTGACTCCTATGTCTTTTTTTTTTTTTTTTTTGGGGGGGGGGCCCACTTTCTCCTTCCAAGATTTTCTTTTGATGTTTCCGTCACACAACTTGGTAGTCATTCTGTCTCTCGAGGTTACCGGCCGGAGGATAGATCCTCCATTAGTCCTTGTGCTGAATAACCCCATTTAGGTTTAACGATTAATAATAATAATAATAATAATAATAATAGATTTCTCTTCCTACAGTATTCATTATCCATCGTTTATTTGTGATGGACTCCTGAAGTCATTTCTAGTTGGTCCTGATATCTCTGAAATACATTTCCAGTCTCCGCTGATTTTTATCCTTTCCATAAGTTTTACATCATCAGCGACATATGCAGTTCAATCGCATCTGTAAAAGCTGATTTGCAAGGGTATTTTCTTCTTATTTGTGTGTAAGAGTATACGATAAATTAGACACATGTGCAACTCTTGGGTATCTTTATTGAGGAAACGTTTCGCCACACAGTGGCTTCATCAGTCCATACGTAGGAGAAACTTGAAGAACAGGAGGAGAATGAGGTAATCAGTCCCTCAACCTTGAGTCGATGTGTTCAGTCCATCAATCTTGAATAGAATACGGCATATGAGCGGAGAAGCAGCTTATAAACCGTATGGCAGGAGAGGTGCAGCAGTCATAGGTGGTGTCACATTTGTGTGGCGAAACGTTTCCTCAATAAAGATACCCAAGAGTTGCACATGTGTCTAATTTATCAACATGTCGGTTCTCTGAACCATTCATCTACAAAGAGTATACGATGTATATTTGGATTTTATTATGAAATTAAGGCAAAAATATTCCCACCGGCAACAACACATCCTTAACCTGACTTGTACTCAATAATTCATCAGAAATAAGCTTGTCACCTGTGGCGAAATATTAAGAAGCTTACTTAGGTGTGCCGATTAATTTTGACACTATAATCCTTTTAATATATTTCTACTCGTTTCCTAGATAGAAAAAACTTCAAGCAGTGAACTGAGGTCATTCTAAATTCTCATTAATCAATGTTATATTAAAATAAAAATCGTAATAGTGAAATGAAATTGTCTCGCTACCAGCTCAACGGACACGTTATTGATTTTTTGGAGTACAAGGGCAGGATGCACATTTTCAGTCAGTTATTTCAGTCGATGAAGAGTAGATACAAATAGGGGAGAAACTTTTACTGTGTAGGCGAAACGTTTCATCAATAGAGATACCCAAATGTTGCACATGTGCATTAATCATCCTTATGTCAATGTTTTAAGGGAGGTTTTGCCGTAGGGGGTTACGTCCCGAGTTTTTTTTTGTACCCCGAGTTAAACATGCCCAGCATAGACAAGTAGACCTGGCGCAGTGTTCCACTATTCTTACGTTCTTCTCTTACAAGACTTGAATATCATTATATAAGTGGCATACAATACCGACAAGACAGACACGTGTGCTGCAGTTGGGTATATTTATTGACGAGAAGCTTCGCTTGGTCATAGGCTTCTTCAGTCGAAATGGAGAGGATACGCCAGAATTCTCGAAGATGTAGATATCAGGTGATTAGTCCCTCAGTCTGGAGAAGTGTTTTCAAGGTGGTTACTCCCTCAGCCACGGTGTATGCTCAGCTCCATAACTTCGAGGAATGCCGCAGAATATGAATACGGTGGAAATGGTATAAAGCACTGCTTATCTGTTTATTTTTCCATATGAATATTTACACAAAAGGCCTAGAACATAAGAATGGAGGAACACTGCAGAAGGCCTAATGGCCCATACAAGGCAGATCCTTATCAAAACCACCGCTTCCCAAAGCTACCCAAGAATTTTCTTCCCTACTCACGACGCCAATCAAACCCAGCCCCTCCCAGTCATATATTTCTCCAGTCTCTTCTTAAAGCTACCCAGGGTCCTAGCCTCGATTACCCTACTCGGAAGATTGTTACCTATGCCCATTTTAAGTTTAGATTTATCCAACTTAAATCCTTTATTCATAATTCTTACCTGAGTCGATATCCTCAATATTTTATTAATATCGCCATTGTTTATGCCCATCATCCACTTATACACTTCGATGATATCTCCTCTCATTCTACGTCTCTCAAGTTAAGCCCTTATCATGTTCTTACGCTCTTAACTTACTTAGAGAAAAGTTTGGATTGATTTTGGCCTGTACAGTCCAAAATTTAAATACTGCTTTTCATGTCATAATTTCTGAGTGTTGCAACTGACTAGCTCCAACGCTTCCGTGCTAATGATTAAGACACATGTTGTTAGGTAAGACACATAAGCAACAGTTAGGTATCTTTATTATGAAACGTTTCGCCTACACAGTAGGCTTCTTCAGTCAAGTACAGAAAAGTTGATAGAAGCAGAAGATACTTGACCTCTCAACATCTGAGTTCTTACCTCTCCTAGTGGCCTACGTCTCACCTCTTGGCGCTATAAAAAGCTCCATCCTGTCACTTCTTCTCCATATTGTTTCATACTATGGAACAATGCTCTTCTCCAGACTGAGGGACTGACCACCTCAAAACTTTAAGGGTGATGGACTGATTACATCGTCTTCAAGTATCTTCTGCTTCTATCAACTTTTCTGTACTTGACTGAAGAAGCCTACTGTGTAGGCGAAACGTTTCACAATAAAGATACCTAACTGTTGCATATGTGTCTTACCTAACAACCTGTCGGTATTTTATACCATTTTAATGTTCAAGACACATGTGCAACAGGTGTGTCATTGTTTGTTGATGAAACGTTACTCCTACACAGTAGGCCTCTTTAGTCAAGTACAAAGGATGCAGTAGTAATGAAATAGAGATAAGGTAATCAGTCCATCAACATTGGAGAAAAAGTATTTGCAATGGTCAGTCCATAAGCCTAGAGAAGAGTTCAGACCCATGATCTGGAACAAGGGACTGATTACCTCAAATACTTTTCTCTGAGGTTGATGGACTAATTACCTCACCCCTATTTCATTACTACTCCTCCATTTGTATTTTACTGAAGAAGCCTACTGTGTAGGCGAAACCTGCTCCAGATTCTTCACGACTACTGTGCTCTTCACACCAACTCCAAGGCTGCGGGACTGATATATATATATATATATATATATATATATATATATATATATATATATATATATATATATATGAGAGAGAGAGAGAGATTTTGGGAGATGTTAAGTGAATGTATAGGAGCCTTTGAACCAAGTGAGAGAGTAATTGTGGTAGGGGACCTGAATGCTAAAGTAGGAGAAACTTTTAGAGAGGGTGTGGTAGGTAAGTTTGGGGTGCCAGGTGTAAATGAAAATGGGAGCCCTTTGATTGAACTTTGTATAGAAAGGGGTTTAGTTATAGGTAATACATATTTTAAGAAAAAGAGGATAAATAAGTATACACGATATGATGTAGGGCGAAATGACAGTAGTTTGTTGGATTATGTATTAGTAGATAAAAGACTGTTGAGTAGACTTCAGGATGTACATGTTTATAGAGGGGCCACAGATATATCAGATCACTTTCTAGTTGTAGCTACACTGAGAGTAAAAGGTAGATGGGATACAACGAGAATAGAAGCATCAGGGAAGAGAGAGGTGAAGGTTTATAAACTAAAAGAGGAGGCAGTTACGGTAAGATATAAACAGCTATTGGAGGATAGATGGGCTAATGAGAGCATAGGCAATGGGGTCGAAGAGGAATGGGGTAGGTTTAAAAATGTAGTGTTAGAGTGTTCAGCAGAAGTTTGTGGTTACAGGAAAGTGGGTGCAGGAGGGAAGAGGAGCGATTGGTGGAATGATGATGTAAAGAGAGTAGTAAGGGAGAAAAAGTTAGCATATGAGAAGTTTTTACAAAGTAGAAGTGATGCAAGGAGGGAAGAGTATATGGAGAAAAAGAGAGAGGTTAAGAGAGTGGTGAAGCAATGTAAAAAGAGAGCAAATGAGAGAGTGGGTGAGCTGTTATCAACAAATTTTGTTGAAAATAAGAAAAAGTTTTGGAGTGAGATTAACAAGTTAAGGAAGCCTAGAGAACAAATGGATTTGTCAGTTAAAAATAGGAGAGGAGAGTTATTAAATGGAGAGTTAGAGGTATTGGGAAGATGGAGGGAATATTTTGAGGAATTGTTAAATGTTGATGAAGATAGGGAAGCTGTGATTTCGTGTATAGGGCAAGGAGGAATAACATCTTGTAGGAGTGAGGAAGAGCCAGTTGTGAGTGTGGGGGAAGTTCGTGAGGCAGTAGGTAAAATGAAAGGGGGTAAGGCAGCCGGGATTGATGGGATAAAGATAGAAATGTTAAAAGCAGGTGGGGATATAGTTTTGGAGTGGTTGGTGCAATTATTTAATAAATGTATGGAAGAGGGTAAGGTACCTAGGGATTGGCAGAGAGCATGCATAGTTCCTTTGTATAAAGGCAAAGGGGATAAAAGAGAGTGCAAAAATTATAGGGGGATAAGTCTGTTGAGTGTACCTGGTAAAGTGTATGGTAGAGTTATAATTGAAAGAATTAAGAGTAAGACGGAGAATAGGATAGCAGATGAACAAGGAGGCTTTAGGAAAGGTAGGGGGTGTGTGGACCAGGTGTTTACAGTGAAACATATAAGTGAACAGTATTTAGATAAGGCTAAAGAGGTCTTTGTGGCATTTATGGATTTGGAAAAGGCGTATGACAGGGTGGATAGGGGGGCAATGTGGCAGATGTTGCAAGTGTATGGTGTAGGAGGTAGGTTACTGAAAGCAGTGAAGAGTTTTTACGAGGATAGTGAGGCTCAAGTTAGAGTATGTAGAAAAGAGGGAAATTTTTTCCCAGTAAAAGTAGGCCTTAGACAAGGATGTGTGATGTCACCGTGGTTGTTTAATATATTTATAGATGGGGTTGTAAGAGAAGTAAATGCGAGGGTCTTGGCAAGAGGCGTGGAGTTAAAAGATAAAGAATCACACACAGGGTGGGAGTTGTCACAGCTGCTCTTTGCTGATGACACTGTGCTCTTGGGAGATTCTGAAGAGAAGCTGCAGAGATTGGTGGAGGAATTTGGTAGGGTGTGCAAAAGAAGAAAATTAAAGGTGAATACAGGAAAGAGTAAGGTTATGAGGATAACAAAAAGATTAGGTGATGAAAGATTGAATATCAGATTGGAGGGAGAGAGTATGGAGGAGGTGAACGTATTCAGATATTTGGGAGTGGACGTGTCAGCGGATGGGTCTATGAAAGATGAGGTGAATCATAGAATTGATGAGGGAAAAAGAGTGAGTGGTGCACTTAGGAGTCTGTGGAGACAGAGAACTTTGTCCTTGGAGGCAAAGAGGGGAATGTATGAGAGTATAGTTTTACCAACGCTCTTATATGGGTGTGAAGCATGGGTGATGAATGTTGCAGCGAGGAGAAGGCTGGAGGCAGTGGAGATGTCATGTCTGAGGGCAATGTGTGGTGTGAATATAATGCAGAGAATTCGTAGTTTGGAAGTTAGGAGGAGGTGCGGGATTACCAAAACTATTGTCCAGAGGGCTGAGGAAGGGTTGTTGAGGTGGTTCGGACATGTAGAGAGAATGGAGCGAAACAGAATAACTTCAAGAGTGTATCAGTCTGTAGTGGAAGGAAGGCGGGGTAGGGGTCGGCCTAGGAAGGGTTGGAGGGAGGGGGTAAAGGAGGTTTTGTGTGCGAGGGGCTTGGACTTCCAGCAGGCATGCGTGAGCGTGTTTGATAGGAGTGAATGGAGACAAATGGTTTTTAATACTTGACGTGCTGTTGGAGTGTGAGCAAGGTAACATTTATGAAGGGATTCAGGGAAACCGGCAGGCCGGACTTGAGTCCTGGAGATGGGAAGTACAGTGCCTGCACTCTGAAGGAGGGGTGTTAATGTTGCAGTTTAAAAACTGTAGTGTAAAGCACCCTTCTGGCAAGACAGTGATGGAGTGAATGATGGTGAAAGTTTTTCTTTTTCGGGCCACCCTGCCTTGGTGGGAATCGGCCAGTGTGATAATAAATAAAAAAAAATAAATATATATATATATATATATATATATATATATATATATATATATATATATATATATATAGTTCTACTGTCTTCAAATTATGTCCTAGAATTTGTAATGATAAAGCGAAACGTCTACATTAAAGATACCCAGATGTTGCAAATGTGTCGAATATTCAGGTGACAAGTCGTTACGGTCAGATTACCGCCCATGATCTGCCATTTTTTTTAACAGCCTCTGGTGCGGAATTCTATCAAAAGCCTTGCTGTATAGTCCTTGTGGCTTAGCGCTTCTTTTTGATTATAATAATAATAATATCAAAAGCCTTACTAAAATCAAAGAAATCGATAATGTTTATTTTATCATGATCAACAGCCTCAAAAGCTTTACTGTTGAAAGTTAGTAAATTAGTTAGGCACGAACAGCCCCTCGTGTATCCATGCTGAGAATCATTAATCAAATTATGCTTATCAAGATAGTTTCCTATAATATCGGCTATAACTGACTCTAGTAACTTGCCTATAATTGAGGTCAGGCTTATTGGGCGGTCATTTGACGGTAACGCCTTGTTCCCTGCTTTAAAAATAGGAATTACATTGGCTATCTTCCAGATATCAGACACTACACCTGTTTGAAGAGATGTATTAAAATTATTATTCAGTAGTTCACAAGGTTCCATTTTACGCTCCTTAAGAACTCTTGAAAAAAGCTCATCAAGGCCCTGGGATTTATTTTGCTTCAGTCGGTCTACTTGTTTGATAACCATATTGCTAGTGACTGTGATTATACATAATTTATCTTCTTCAGGCCCACTATAAAAATTAATTATTGGGATCCTTGCAACCACAATTAGGTGAGTACACACACGCACACACAGGGCCAGGAGCTGTGAATCTACCCCATGTAACCACATATAGGTGAGTGCACACACACACACACACACACACGCACACGCACACGCACACACACGCACACGCACACGCACACGCACACGCACACACACACACACACAAGCATCATTCTTACTCAACAGAAATAAAAGCTAGAAGAAAAAAAAACCTCGTCAGCCATAAACGCGAGGGAGGGAAAAAAGGAAGGCAGGCATCGGGCAGGGGAAAACTCCAATACCTCTCTACAAGTGGACCAAAAGATCCTTTATGAGAGAGTCCTTTGGCAGCAACCCTGTACACTTTTGATCAACGACTGTGAAATCGTCGAGTCCCTTCTCCCTGATCAACAGAGCCTAAATGAAGAAATTTTAAAAGATATTTGTGACCCCCCACCCCCTTGGCATTACCACCCGTTGTGTCTTCCAAGGAGGGGATCAAGCCATGATGCTGGTGGAAGAGTTCATGATCTAAGAGACTCGAGTTATGGTTATACTAAGACACATGTACAATAGTTGGCTATCTTTACTGTTGCAACGTTTCGCCTACACAGTAGGTTTCTTCAGTCAAATACAAAGGCAGCAGGTGTAGTAGTGAAATGAAGATGATGTAATTAGTCCATTCAAGCTGTTGGTATTTTATATAATTTTTAACATACCAGAGACAACGTATTCACAGTAGAGACCCTGGTGGACGAACCGTCTTCACAATGATATGCCACAACTCTCATTGTTGACACACTCTTGTTTACACACTGATTCCAGCTTCCTTCCCCTTCGATTGAACTTAATTGCCTTCAATTTCTCAGGCAACATATGGCTCTTAAGGGTTTAGTGCCTCCTCGTGAAAGTAAAAATGAATAATGTGAAGTAATCGCTTGCCCAGTTAGTTACCTTCTTTTATTTAACACTTTAATGTATCTACATTATTATTATTAATTTTATTTATTTATTATTATTATTATTAATTATTATTATTATTATTATTATTCAGTGGGGAGCACTACTTCCGTAAGGGTTATACATCGCCTATCGAATGAAAAATAATCTGATTTAAGTCTGAGGAAGATGGAAATAGCTCCTATCCCTTGAATCAAGAGCCCTTGCAACAAAGCACTCATTTTCCATCCTTCAAGGGGCCTATTTGATGAGCTCAGAGTTCATTATTGTGCTCACATCAGCCCAGTAATTTTTTTGTCTGTGCTTTCGTTGAGAGTGATTCCAGGCGCAGGTCGCTCCAGCCGGCTGCGACGCACGTGTAAACTGTACATTATTTTTTTGTGATACAAGATATTCGGAGGTGCTAGTTGACGTGTACTAAGTGACGTATACTAGGTGCCTAGTTGACGTGTACTAAGTGACGTATACTAGGTGCCTAGTTGACGTGTACTAAGTGACGTATACTAGGTGCCTAGTTGACGTGTACTAAGTGACGTATACTAGGTGCCTAGTTGACGTGTACTAAGTGACGTATACTAGGTGCCTAGTTGACGTGTACTAAGTGACGTATACTAGGTGCCTAGTTGACGTGTACTATGTGACGTATACTAGGTGCCTAGTTGACGTGTACTAAGTGACGTATACTAGGTGCCTAGTTGACGTGTACTAAGTGACGTATACTAGGTGCCATGTACTAGGTGATGTGTACTAGGTGCAGCGTTCTAGGTACCTTGTACTATGTGAAGTGCACTTAGTGCCGTGTACTAGGTGTTGTGTACTAGGTGACGAATACTAAGTGCAGTGTACTAGGTACCTTGTACTGTGTGACGTGTACTTGGTGCCGTGTACTAGGTGACGTGTACTAGGTGCAGTACGCTAAGTACCTTGCACTATGTGACGTGTACTTGGTGCCGTGTACTTGGTGCCGTGTACTAGTTGACGTGTACTAGCTGCAGTGTGCTAGGTGCAGTGTACTAGGTCCAGTGTGCTAGGTCCAATGTGCTAGGTCCAGTGTACTAGGTCCAGTGTACTAGGTACCGTGTACTAGGTGCCGTGTACTAGGTGCAGTATATTAGGTGCAGTGTACTAGGTGATGTGTACTAGCTGCAGTGTGCTAGGTGCAGTGTACTAGGTGCCGTGTACTAGGTGCAGTGTATTAGGTGCAGTGTACTAGGTGCCGTGTACTAGGTGCAGTGTACTTGGTGCCGTGTACTAGGTGCCGTGTACTAGGTGCAATGTATTAGGTGCAGTGTGCTAGCTGCAGTGTGCTAGGTGCCGTGTACTAGCTGCAGTGTACTAGGTGACGTGTACTAGCTGCAGTGTGCTAGGTGCAGTGTACTAGGTGCAGTGTCCAAGGTGCAGTGTACTAGATACCGTGTACTAGGTGCAGTGTACTAAGTGCAATGTACTAGGTGACGTGTACTAGCTGCAGTGTACTAAGTGCAGTGTACTAGGTACCGTGTAGTAGGTGCAGTGTACTAGGTGCAGTGTACTAGGTACCGTGTACTAGGTCCAGTGTACTAGGTACAGTGTATTAGGTGCCTTGTATTAGATGACGTGGATTAGGTGCAGTGTACTGGGTGCCGTGCACTACGTGCCGTGTACTAGCTGCAGTGTACTAGGTGCCGTGTACTAGGTGCCGTGTATTAGGTGCTGTGTACTAGGTGCCGTGTACTAGGTGCAGTGTGCTAGGTGACGTGTACTAGCTGCAGTGTGCTAGGTGCAGTGTACAAGGTGCAGTGTACTAGGTACCGTGTACTAGGCGCAGTGTATTAGGTACAATGTACTAGGTGACGTGTACTAGGTGCAGTGTACTAGGTGCAGTGTATTAGGTACCGTGTACTAGGTGCAGTGTACTAGGTGCAGTGTATTAGGTGCCGTGTACTAGGTGCAGTATACTAGGTACAGTGTACTAGGTGCCTTGTATTAGGTAAGATAAGATAAGATTTCGGTCGGGTTTTTAACCCCGGAGGGTTAGCCACCCAGGATAACCCAAGAAAGTCAGTGCGTCATCGAGGACTGTCTAACTTATTTCCATTGTGGTCCTTAATCTTGTCCCCCAGGATGCGACCCACACCAGTCGACTAACACCCAGGTACCTATTGGCTGCTAGGTGAACAGGACAACAGGTGTAAGGAAACGTGTCGAAATGTTTCCACCCGCCGGGAATCGAACCCGGGCCCTCCGTGTGTGAAGCGGGAGCTTTAGCCACCAGGTGCAGTGTACTAGGTGCAGTGTATTAGGTGCCGTGTACTGGGTGCAGTGTACTAGGTGCTGTGTACTAGGTGCCGTGTACTAGGTGCCGTGTACTAGATGCCGCGTACTAGGTGCAGTATACTAGGTGCAGTGTACTAGGTGCAGTGTACTAGGTACCGTGTGCTAGGTGCAGTGTACTAGGTGCCGTGTACTAGGTGCAGTATACTAGGTACCGTGTACTAGGTGCAGTGTACTAGGTGACGTGTACTACCTGCAGTGCACTAGGTGCAGTGTACTAGGTGCAGTGTACAAGGTGCAGTGTACTAGGTACCGTGTACTAGATGCCGTGTACTAGGTGCAGTGTACTAGGTGCAGTGCACTAGGTGCAGTGTACTAGGTGCAGTGTACTAGGTGCAGTGATTTAGGTGCCTTGTATTATGTGCCGTGTATTAGGTGCAGTGTACTAGGTGCAGTGTACTAGGTGTAGTGCACAAGGTGCAGTGTACTAGGTGCCGTGTTCTAGGTGCAGTGTGCTAGGTACAGTGTACTAGGTGACGTGTACTACCTGCAGTGCACTAGGTGCAGTGTACTAGGTGCAGTGCACTAGGTGCAGTGTACTAGGTGCAGTGCACTAGGTGCAGTGTAATAGGTGCAGTGTACTAGGTGCCTTGTATTAGGTGCCGTGTATTAGGTGCAGTGTACTAGGTGCGGTGTACTAGGTGCCGTGTTCTAGGTGCAGCGTTCAAGGTGCAGTGTACTAGGTGCAGTGTACTAGGTGCCTTGTCTTAGGTGACGTGTATTAGGTGCCGTGTACTAGGTGCAGTGTACTAGGTGCAGTGTACTAGGTGCAGTGTACTAGGTGCAGTGCACTAGGTGCCTTGTCTTAGGTGCCGTGTATTAGGTGCAATGTACTAGGTACCGTGTACTAGGTGCAGTGTACTGGATGTGAAGACTTTTTGATAGGTATTCGTTTGATGTTTGTGATTCCGTTTCCATGCATTCTTTTTTTTTTTTTATTGGGCGATTTTTGTTGAATTTTCTCCTTTTTTACCACTACTACTAATACTACAACAACTACTACTGCTACTATTATGACTTCATCTTCGGCCAAATAATATACAGTAAATAACATACAGACAGATCAATATTTATCAGCCAGTGTATATATATATATATATATATATATATATATATATATATATATATATATATATATATATATATATATATATATATATATATGGGTCACCTCTAGTGCAATATATACATCCCTTAGCCTCGGAGAAGCAAGTGAAATGTCTTATAGGGAGTGTCTAGAGAAACTACCTAGGAGCGAGTGGAGAGAAATAGTTTTTATGACTTGATGTGCTGTTGGAGTGAGAGCAAAGTAACATTTATTAAGGGATTCAGGGAAACCGGCAAGCCGGACTTGAGTCGTGGAGTTCGAAAGTAGAGTCTCTGCACTCTATCTGCACTCTGTTTTCTTTTTCGGGCCACTCTGCCTTAGTGGGAAATGGGCGATGTGTTACTGAAATAATATATATATATATATATATATATATATATATATATATATATATATATATATATATATATATATATATATATATATATATATATATATATATATATACACAAGTTATTTCTTCCTTATTATTGACCCACTTTTTAAGACTTGTAATTCAAATAGTAAGAAAATTGATCTAACAGTGATTCGATTAACGAGCCACAGACTCGTGGGCAGACAGACGACTGCCTGGATACAAACCTCCCGGAGATCACAGTTCACTAACCCGGGAACATTTATCCCCCGTCTCCTCAGCACATTCTTGAGGACCTCGCTTGCATGCTAATGCATGCTGGCCTTCCGCACGTCTTCGTTGAGGGTGAGGATTTGAATGCCAATAGCTGCAGGTAGGTTACCACTGTCGTCGGTGGTACGTCAGCGGAATAATGTAAACAGGAAGTTAGTATGGGTATAAGAGCATGTCTGTGGTTTGCGACGAGCCACTGGCGCCGGGGTCCCGTCTGCTAACAAGGTGAGGAATGTTGCTGGGAGATGGGTGTGTGTGTGTGTGTGTGTGTGTGTGTGTGTGTGTGTGTTTATGTCCCCTTCAAAAGGGGTGAGAGAAGCTAATGTGCTTATCTCTTGGTCAGAGGATTACACCAAATGTTACTGGTGTAATTACCTATTTTTTTGGTTAAAGAACTGGACCAATTTTTATGGTGCACCACCTTTACTATTTATTATTATTATTATTATTATTATTATTATTATTATTATTATTATTATTATTATTATTATTTCTTTTATTACTATTTGCACGTTACATTTCAACTTCTTCCTCGTAACGGGTCTGTACTCACCTAGTTGTACTTGCAAGGGTCGATTCACACCACCTGGATCCCGAATTTCCTGACAATATTTCATTTTTGCTTATTGTCTTCGCTTAAGATTTTAGTACGCTTGTTTGAAATATATTTACTGAACTGTTTAGATTGTAAAGTGGGATAGTGTAAAATGAATTGATAATATATTTTTTTTTATTTTTATAAGAAGGAAAAGATGATGGAAAAGTGTTTGGTAGTAGGGATAATATAAAATGTTACCGCAGCTGGAGGTCGTGTAAGAAGCCTTGTATAACCTGGTGTGGTTTTTGTAACACCAAGGTGAACTCAGGAAGGTTTGAGTGACCCTTTAATGTGTGTGTGCTCATTCCTGAGCCCCTGATATAAAGAGCAAGGGGGAGTGGGAGCTCAGTGGAGTGCTCTGCGGAGGACTGAATTTGAGAGAGTGAATGATGAAGGCCCTGGGAAAGCAGAAAATCAGTTCCCTGTGTCTCTTCTCCTAAAACTTTCATCTCATAAAATGAACTGATCTTCCTGCAGAATACTGAAGCATTTATTAAAACCTTTGATTAGGTGTTACCTCTGTTAGTGCTGCATTCTTTGCCATGTGCATGACATGAACGTATAATGTACGTAGGGTTCTAAGTGGCTTTCGTGAGGTTCTTAAAGATAAAGAACAAAAAGGCACAATACCGTGACTGCAACAATACAAAGATAACCCGCACATAGGAGAAAGAAGCTTACGACGACATTTCGGTTCGACTTGGAACATTTACAAAGTCACACTAACAGAAAAGAGTAAGGTAGCCAGTACATATAGTTATATTCACTAGTCTCAGATAAGCTGCAAAGTTATTTTGTTAATGTGTGCCTTCCTCTGTGCCAAAAGCTGTCTTGGGAAATGAGGTGGAGTGAATTTCAGTAGCAACTTGTCTGAGAACTTCTACAGTTTGTCCCTGGAACCCGTTCGTCCTCTCCCGATCGTAAGCATACTAGCAACTTTACATTGTTTACAAATATGGATATGTGCCTCGATTTCCTCTAGCATTTCAATTTTATACTTTTTTTACATGCTAAAGGCTATTATTTCCCCTTAGCTTACTGCAAAGACCTGCCCTGACTATGCCATTCCATGGGATGCAAGCCACTAACATCTAGGTACCTGTTTATTGGCAGGTGAATAAAGGCATCGGATGTAAGGAAGATGGACAGAAAATAGATACCACGTCCATTTGGTTACAAGTTGAACACTAAAGGCGTGAGCCTCATCAACGGTATCATTCTTAATTTTGATCCTTGAAGCATCCCAGATGAAGCTCTCTTATATTCTTTTACCCCTTCCCGAATTATCAGTCTTTTGCATTTCCTTGGATATTTCTTGATTTAATGCAGTGCCTTCCCTGCTATCTCTACCTGTTTTTTTTTCACCGTGTGGATTAGCCTCTGGCATGATGCAGTATCAAACGAATTATTTATTTTTGCAGTACACGAATATGCATTCCACACAGAGTTTCTTTTCCTGCTTTTTTGTGTTACTCTCTTCGATTATTCCAGTAGGTATGCAAAAAAGGCTTTCCTCTCTCTGAACCCGTGTTGCCAGTATCCTAAGATCATTCCTCTCCAGATGTTCCACGACTATCCTTCTGATTATCTTTTCCTGTACCTCACAGTGTGCAAGTGAAAGATACTGGCCTGTAGTTCAGAGTTACCTGCTTGTCTTCCTGCTTGAAGGCAGGCATGACCTTTGCTGTTTTCCAACTTTA
Organism: Cherax quadricarinatus; assembly: GCF_038502225.1. NCBI lineage: Eukaryota > Metazoa > Arthropoda > Malacostraca > Decapoda > Parastacidae > Cherax > Cherax quadricarinatus. The sequence continues at coordinate 6,840,871 of NC_091307.1, forward strand.
TGAGAGGGGAAGAGGGATGGAGAACATTGGATGAGATTGGAAAAGTAGCGAACAGAGACTGGCAGGTTAGGGAATGGTAGGAGTACTGAAATATGTATACAAGGGGTAGTCAGGATAGTATGTTTGTTTCCGAAAGCTGTAGAGCAGAGGAAAGAATAAGTAGTACCTTTGAGGAACGTGGCTTGGGGTGATTTGGAATTAGGGTTAGGGCAAGGAATGATTGGAAGGATTGTGGGTGGAGCAGGTAGGAGAGGAAGTGGGGGCAGAAAACTAGTGATGAGTTAGGTGAAATAATGAGGGATAGGAGGAAAGAGAATTTAACATAGGAAATGGAATGTAGGAGAAGAATGGGGATCGAGGAAAGGCTATGCTTCTGGGGAAGTGTCAAATAATGAGAAATAGGAGGATTAGATGAGAGTAGTGGAGGAAAGGAAAGGTGAGGGAAGGGATGACGAGGAAAGAATGGAGAATTTAGGTACAGTGGGATGGAGAGAGGATGAAGCGGAAGGAGGATGGAGGTTGTGGGGAGGAGGGGGAGGTCTCTCTTGTTCATCATTAATTTATCTGTCTCTGTCTCTTGCAGTCAGTCATTGGCAGGCAGTCGGTCTCTGTCTGCCTTTCTGCCCCTCTCTCTCTCTCTCTCTCTCTCTCTCTCTCTCTCTCTCTCTCTCTCTCTCTAACATTCCTACCTGTTATCTAATATTTCCAAATAAAAAGACCAAATACTTCTCGTTAATCGACCAATTGTCATTATAACGACGGTGCACAGAAGCAGACTGTCTACTTCCAGGTGAAGAGGGACAGCAGGTGTAAGGAGACTTATTAAAAGTCAAGTCCCATCTGTTGACTGAACTAAGGTCATGTTGTGAGCCGAAGGCTTTGCCACTGGTGATCTCTGACCATGAATGACGTTGAGAATGCGGCTAGCTTCTCGGGACTAGCATTGAGAGAAGGGATTCGGTTGATGAATCTCAATTTCGAATTTCGCGCTGCAGTGGGTATCTGAGCCAGGATCCTTTGAAATTTTTGATACCTGGGCCACGGCAAGAGATACCCTCAGCCTCTCTACAGATTTTGGGATTTTCAATAGTTTTAAGGATGCTTAAACGAATTTTAAGGAATTGAAGGCATATTATTGTATACATAAAAAATTGCAGTATACCATACTTTGTCGGAGATTTTTGGTGGTATCTACTTTTTCCATTAATAAGATAGAATGGGTCACAACTAGCGAAGAAAAAGTAAAAAAAAAAAAAAAAAAAAAAAAAAAAAAGAAAATTCTTGTTAGGCAAAAGGACTCGAATGCAACAAATGAGACTTATTATGGCAACTTTTCGCTCTCCAGGAGCTTTGTCAAGCCGTTATGGCAACGGCTTGACAAATCTCCTGGAGACCGAAACATTGCCATAATAAAATGTTACATTAGTTGCACTTGGGTTCTTTTACCTAACATATTGTCGGTAATTTTACCAACATCATTACACTGCCCTTCTCTAGGTTTTTCTGCCGAGCAGATAATGTATATCTATACTGCTGAAGTTGGAATAAAAACCACAGCACAAAAAAATGATCTTCAGTTCTTAAAGGAAGAGGTGAAAAGCTTCCTTCCCCCCTCCTCACTTTAAGAATTAAAGGAGAGGGGATAATTGAAAAACCAAGGTCCGATACTCCAGCGGAGGCTTAACTACCAGTATGCCACACAAGTTAGTCACCGGTCGCTTCTTCAAGAAGCAATATCATCTGACAACGCCTCTCGTCACGAGACACTTCCTTGTTTCCTGATTACCAAACAGCCACCACCACCACCACCACCATCACCACCACCATCACCACCACCATCACCACCACCACCACCACCACCACCACCACCACCACCACCACCACCACCACCACCTCCACCACCACCACCACCATCACCACCACCATCACCACCACCATCACCACCACCATCACCACCACCATCACCACCACCATCACCACCATCACCACCATCACCACCATCACCACCACCATCATCACCACCACCATCACCACCACCATCACCACCATCACCACCACCATCACCACCACCACCACCACCACCACCACCACCACCACCATCACCACCACCACCACCACCACCACCACCACCATCACCATCACCAACACCACCATCATCACCACCACCACCACCATCATCACCATCACCACCACCATCATCACCACCACCACCACCACCACCACCACCACCACCACCACCATCACCACAACCACCACCACCATCGCCACCAATCCCACTACCATCACCACCACCGCCACCGCTCCCACTGCCACCACAGTATCACCGCTGCCTCCACAGTATCACCGCTGCCTCCACAGTATCACCGCTGCCACCACAGTACCACCGCTGCCACCACAGTACCACCGCTGCCACCACAGTACCACCGCTGCCACCACAGTACCACCGCTGCCACCACAGCACCACCGCTGCCACCACAGTACCACCGTTGCCACCACAGTACCACCGCTGCCACCACAGTGCCACCGCTGCCACCGCAGTACCACCGCTGCCACCGCAGTACCACTGCTGCCACCACAGTGCCACCGCTGCCACCGCAGTACCACTGCTGCCACCGCAGTACCACTGCTGCCACCACAGTACCACCGCTGCCACTACAGTACCACCGCTGCCACCACAGTACCACCACTGCCACCATAGTATCACCGCTGCCACCACAGCACCACCGCTGCCACCACAGTGCCACCGCTGCCACCGCAGTACCACTGCTGCCACCACAGTACCACCGCTGCCACCACAGTACCACCACTGTCACCACAGTACCACCACTGCCACCATAGTATCACCGCTGCCACCACAGTACCACCGCTGCCACCACAGAGCCACCGCTGCCACCACAGTACCACCACTGCCACCACAGTACCACCGCTGCCACCACAGTACCACCGCTGCCACCACAGTGCCATCGCTGCCACCGCAGTATCACTGCTACCACCACAGTACCACCGCTGCCACTACAGTACCACCGCTGCCACCACAGTACCACCACTGCCACCATAGTATCACCGCTGCCACCACAGTACCACCGCTGCCACCACAGTACCACCACTGCCACCACAGTACCACCACTGCCACCATAGTATCACCGCTGCCACCACAGTACCACCCCTGCCACCACAGTGCCACCGCTGCCACCACAGTACCACCATCACTGCCACCATAGTATCGCCGCTGCCACCACAGTACCACCGCTGCCACCACAGTACCACCACTGCCACCATAGTATCACCGCTGCCACCACAGTACCACCGCTGCCACCACAGAGCCACCGCTGCCACCACAGTACCACCACTGCCACCACAGTACCACTACTGCCACCATAGTATCACCGCTGCCACCACAGTACCACCGCTGCCACCACAGTGCCACCGCTGCCACCGCTGCCACCACAGTACCACCGCTGCCACCACAGTACCACCGCTGCCACCACAGTACCACCACTGCCACCATAGTATCACCGCTGCCACCACAGTACCACCGCTGCCACCACAGAGCCACCGCTGCCACCACAGTACCACCACTGCCACCACAGTTCCACTACTGCCACCATAGTATCACCGCTGCCACCACAGTACCACCGCTGCCACCACAGTGCCACCGCTGCCACCGCTGCCACCACAGTACCACCGCTGCCACCACAGTGCCACCGCTGCCACCGCTGCCACCACAGTACCACCATCACTGCTACCATAGTATCGCCGCTGCCACCACAGTACCACCGCTGCCACCACAGTACCACCACTGCCACCATAGTATCACCGCTGCCACCACAGTACCACCGCTGCCACCACAGAGCCACCGCTGCCACCACAGTACCACCACTGCCACCACAGTACCACCACTGCCACCATAGTATCACCGCTGCCACCACAGTACCACCGCTGCCACCACAGTGCCACCGCTGCCACCACAGTACCACCATCACTGCTACCATAATATCGCCGCTGCCACCACAGTACCACCGCTGCCACCACAGTACCACCACTGCCACCATAGTATCACCGCTGCCACCACAGTACAACCGCTGCCACCACAGTGCCACCGCTGCCACCACAGTACCACCATCACTGCTACCATAGTATCGCCGCTGCCACCACAGTACCACCGCTACCACCACAGTACCGCCGCTGCCACCACAGTACCGCCGCTGCCACCACAGTACCACCGCTGCCACCACAGTACCACCACCACTGCCACCATAGTATCGCCGCTGTCACCACAGTACCACCGCTGCCACCACAGTACCACTACTTCTACCATAGTATCACCGCTGCCACCACAGTACAACCGCTGCCACCACAGTACAACCGCTGCCGCCACAGTACCACCACTGCCACCAGCACCACCAGCACCACCAGCACCACCAGCACCACCACCACCAGCACCAGCACCAGCACCACCACCAGCACCAGCACCACCAGCACCAGCACCACCAGCACCACCAGCACCAGCACCACCACCACCAGCACCAGCACGAGGAGTAGGAAGAGGAGGAAGAAGAAGAAAACTGGACAACAAGGATCTACCAATAGCGTGACAATGAGGCAAAAAACCAAAGCCGTCAATCCATACTATATTTTTTGTTTCTTTAATATTCAGTTCCCAAGTCTCTACCCCTCGATCACCTCTCTTTGATCTCTCCCACGTTACCTCTCCCGTGTCTGCTACCAGGTCACATCTCCCAGGCATAGCTTCCACGACGATGTATTCCTTAATTACGCTCTGATAGATCTCTATAAAATAAAATTATAACAGCGACACAGGCACTGAGAGAGAGAGCCTATATGTAAGAGAATTGAATATCACTGGTAGGATTACAGCGGTTATTTGTGTCGTCCAAGAACCTTTCGCACGATTGCAAATTGGATCTGTGTGATAAGACTTCAGCCGTGATTATATCTAGGTCGTGAGTGATTGTATCTAGGTCGTGAGTGATTATACCTAGGTTGTGAGTGATTATGTCTAGATTGTGAGTGATTATATCTAGGTTGTCAGTGATTATATCTAGATTGTGAGTGATTATATCTAGATTGTGAGTGATTATATCTAGATTGTGAGTGATTATATCTAGATTGTGAGTGATTATATCTAGTATGTGAGTGATTACATCTAGGTTGTCAGTGATTATATCTATGTAGTCAGTAATTATATCTAGGTTGTGAGTGATTATATATAGGTCGTCAGTGATTATATCTAGGTTGTTAGTGGTTATATCTAGGTCGTCAGTGATTATATCTAGGATGTATGTGATTATATCTAGGTTGTTAGTGGTTATATCTAGGTCGTCAGTGATTATATCTAGGATGTATGTGATTATATCTAGGTTGTGAGTGATTATGTCGGTAGCAGAGAGAGAGAGAGAGGGAGTGAGAGAGAGAGAGGAAGAGAGAGAGAGAGAGGGAGGGAGGGAGAGAGAGAGAGAGAGAGAGAGAGAGAGAGAGAGAGAGAGAGAGAGAGAGAGAGAGAGAGAGGGGGGGAGAGAGAGAGAGAGAGAGAGAGAGAGAGAGGGGGGGGGAAAGAGAGAGAAAGAGACGTGTGGCAGAGTGGGATAGATGGGATGATGGGGAGAGAGGGAGAGAGAGACATGTGGTGTGGAAGGAAGGATGGATGGAAGGATGTAGATGGATATATATGCATGGTGGAGTCCCGTGCTGGCTGAATGATTTCATCGCAACTTTGAAGCCCTAAAGTTCCCACCCAAGTTACCTAAGGCAATTATCCTCCGCTCGTTCTTCCTCTTCGCTATTTCATTCTCCCTCTGTGTCTCTCTCTCTCTCTCTCTCTCTCTCTCTCTCTCTCTCTCTCTCTCTCTGTTATATATATGTATATATATATAATTTTCTATTTCTTATTCAGATAAAAATATAATTAATTTTTAAGGGAGCGGATCGGTAAGCCAGCGGAAGGCACACACACACACACACACACACACACACACACACACACACACACACACACACACACACACACACATACACACACACACACACACATACACACACACACACACACACACACACACACACACACACACACACACAACATACACACGCACACAACATACACACACACACAAAGTACACACACACACAAAGTACACACACACACACACAACACACACACACACACACACACACACACACACACACACACACACACACACACACATACACACACATACACACACACATGGTTCATGGTTCAGGGAGAGTGACCTAGTAGCGACCAGTGAAGAGGCGGGGCCAGGAGCTTGGACTCGACCCCTGCAACCTCAACTAGGTGAGTACAACTAGGTGAGTACACACGCACACACACACACACAAAATACACACACACAAAATACACACACACAAACACACACACACACACACACACACACACACACACACACACACACACACACACACACACACACACACACACACACACACACACAAATTCGCTACAAATGAGAATATATTGACACATACGTTAATATTACTAGTCTAAAAGACACTTGGGACACAGTATAAAACAAATCTGTTCGAAAAAGAACGTTCCTTTTCAAGCTATAGCAGACGTACTGACATATGACCAATACTTCTGAGAGACTAAACACCGGTTCTGCGAAACTGGTGATCGATCCCTCTCTCCCTGAGCGGGACTCACACAACCCACGAGAAAAACAGGATGTGCTATAACATACGCGTAAGTCTTTGCATATATTATGAATGCTCACGTAATGCGAGCGGTATATCACGACGAGACCGGTGCTAAAAGCATCCCTTGGGAAGCATATTCTTAATGGTAGACGAAAAAGCTGTGTAATTTTCTTGTCGCACGTCAGGGTGAGACAATAATATTTCCGTGACACGAAGTTTGGCAGCGTTACGAAGAACCTGAGCTGCGTCATAAACCAGGGAACGAACATGAAGAACGCTTGTCGTGGGAACTGCTCAAGTTTGCGAAATACGAGCTGTGAAGAATTAAATATTGTTTATGACATGTTAGAGGTATGTATATTTTGTTTGATCGTAGTGAGTGTACAACGAATTGTTCCCTGGTCGCTGCTGTGTGAGAATCTAGCAGCTCCAACCTCACATCACGCTTTACATGCGTGTTGATTTTAAGGTGTCCGGGGCATGCCAATACACCGCGCTGTCTGAAGTGCCATACCGTATTTTAATATGCGTATTTGTGTTCAGATAAAAGTTTTTTTGGTAGGTTTATGCAGCCTACCCTAATCTAACATAACCTGACCTTAAATAAAAAGGAATCTATATTAAGAGAAAGTTCAAATATTAACGCTGGAATCGCGTAAGAAAATGGTCAGAGTAGAATGAAAATCATGTGTATCATAGCAAGCAACATTTACTTTGCATGATCATCTGTTCTAATTTCGCATTAATATGCAACGATGTACTAATTTAAGCTTGAGATAGGATAGCGTGATGCAACTCCTTTCGTACAGGAGTCTCTATCTAGGTTCATATTCACATGCCTGGCAGGTTCCTCTGTCATGCAGATCACTATTTTGAGGTTGCATTTAACTTCAAAATAAAAAGAGGTGTTATAATATGACTAAGTTTATGAAATATATCCGGCCGGTAATCATATATACACAAGAATGAGTGCGTTGGTTGTATGTTTAAAAAAAAATCACAGTTATTTGTAAAATCGCTGCTTCATTATATTTATGCTATAATGAGCTTGTAAATTAACCAGTAATAATGTTGGAAACTGGTAAATAAATCTCATTATCTATCATTGTAACCTTAAATTATGTTACTGCTTAAATTTTTGGACAGTTATAAACCTGTATAGTGTATGTGGGGATTTTAATCGATAATTAAAGTTATGTAGTTAAGTATGTACTTGTCAGGGCCTCTGATAGTTTGAAAATAATTTGTAGTCATGAGAATAAGGATATTGGAGCTTTGAACCCGTGTTTACTATACAGAAAAAATATCTACAATCATATGTAGAAAAAATTGTGTACATAAGTATCAGCTGGGAGGACTTGAGGTTGTCTGGGATGTACTTGCGTTGGCGATGGTTTTCGGCTGTATGACAATTTGTGTCCGAGGTGGATGTAAGGAGAGATGTTAGAGAATATTACTGAATCACCTGAAAGCTATGTTGTATGTCGCTGTTTTGAGCAACTACAGTATTACGATATCACTTATACTTGGTGTTATCCTTTGTCCCCACCTCATCATGCATCATAAGTAACTTGCACAAGCAGAAGGTGCCAACAGAGATGATACTTAAGGTCGGTATCTGACGTGAGATTAGTGGTAATAGTGTTTAATCTGATCCCCATTCCGCACAGAAACAGTTTTGCCATAATTAAAACAAAAACTTGCTTCACTGATGATGTGATTTGTGTGTACTGTAATATTTTAATATGGTGTAATAATCTGTATTCTATACACGCACTTCCCTGGTTATTTTACAAGATTAATGTAACATTAATTTGTTGAAACAATAATTATCAAAACAATTTATTAAATTATTTATGAAAATAAACAATTTACTCACCAACCCTCGGGTACACTGCTGGTTATATTTATTTCGAAACACTATGCAAATTCCTAATTTTTAATTTTTCAATGATAATAAAATCCATGATATGTGATGGTAGTGTAAAGATACATGAAACAGAACAAGCTCTTTTCAATAACGTTTCGCTCACATTAGCTTTTTCAAGTCTTGACTTTTAAAAAGCTTTCCTGGGGCCTGTTTTTGTTGTATGAGCCTTTGCACCTCTCTAAACCAGGTTTCTGAAGACACTAAATGGCTCTGGTGGCTCTATGGTGGCTCTTAATGGCTCTTAAGGCTCTTAATAGCTCTGATGGGTCTATGGTGACTCTTGATGGCTCTATGATGGTTCTTAATGGCTCTGATGGCTCTCTGGTGTACTATAGCCTTTGGTTCGAATCCCGATAAAGATCTCTTGCGTCATTCACCCCCTGTTCAACTAGCAGTGATTAGGGCTATTGATGTTGAATTCTTACTCTAACTGGTATGTTTTCGGACAGGTGTCAACACCAGCAGATGCTGAAAACTAGTATTGGCTATTTTTTTTTTCACTCTTAAGACTAATATACTGCTGACAATCTTCTATGTTAACTATGTCTTATTCTATTATTACAGTTTGCTGTATCTATTGCTACCTTTGTATCCTTCTATTGCTACAAATGCGCTTGATTATTTGTACGCTGTTTCTATTTCTACTCGTGTACTCTTCTCTTTATTAATGTACTCTTCTGTCTCAATTAATGTACTCTTCTACTTCATTTTTATTCTAGTATTTCTAACTCTACGTCATTCTCTTGCTACCTGTTTGCATCTTTCTATAACTTTTGTGTATGCCTATAGTGTTATTCATGTACGTCTATGGTACTACACATGTTCGCTTACAGTGTTAACGTGTACTTTATGTGCTACCAGTTTATGTTTATTGTGCTGCTGTGTACTTATATAATGCTGTGCATGTTTATAATGCTACCATGTGGAATTATAGTGCTTTCTCTTTACGTTTAAGTGTGCAACTCATTAACGTTCAAAGAGTAATCCTCCTTTCTTACCCGTGTGATCTTCCTTTGCTACCCGTGTACTCTTCCTTTGCTACCCGTGTACTCTTCCTTTGCTACCTGTGTACTCTTCCTTTGCTATCCGTGTACTCTTCCTTTGCTACCTGTGTACTCTTCCTTTGCTACCTGTGTACTCTTCCTTTGCTATCCGTGTACTCTTCCTTTGCTACCTGTGTACTCTTCCTTTGCTACCTGTGTACTCTTCCTTTGCTACCCGTGTACTCTTCCTTTGCTACCCGTGTACTCTTCCTTTGCTATCTGTGTACTCTTCCTTTGCTACCCGTGTACTCTTCCTTTGCTACCCGTGTACTCTTCCTTTGCTACCCGTGTACTCTTCCTTTGCTACCCGTGTACTCTTCCTTTGCTACCTGTGTACTCTTCCTTTGCTATCTGTGTACTCTTCCTTTGCTACCCGTGTACTCTTCCTTTGCTACCCGTGTACTCTTTCCAACTTCACTCTGTGGAGGCAAATAAGAAAATGTGTCGTAAATTTAATAACAAGACTTGAGATACCTGTATTTTTCAATTTGTTTTTTTATTCATTTCCTCGACGGTTGGATGCAACCCGAGCACTGTAGACAGTAGTGAGAAAATACACACGTTGCAGTACGAGCCTTTACTGGGACGTCGTTCGGTTATGTGTTAGAGCTTCATCAAATCATTACTTGAATAAAAGACACGTTGGTGGACAAGCTTTTGTTGAGGGACAACGAAGTGTCGTTGTGTTCAGAGCTTTATCTGGCCATTACTTGGTGAATATCCAGAGCAAAACGTTGTCCAAAACAAAAGTTCGTTTCGCAACGTGGGTCTTTTTCCGTCACTTCCTCGACAGTGTTTCCCTTTGAAATCTGCTCTCCCCTCGCCATTTACAAAGTCAATCACGCGTTATACTAGACAGCATTTGATTGAATTTTTCATTATACCTGTCTGTTACCTGCCCCACAAAGGGTCGACGAATGTTTTTCCTTCATTTGCTTGTTTGTTGTCTATAATTTTTATCCTCTCTCTGTAGAGGTCTTGTGGTGTTTTATAAGTATTCTGAAAAATCTATTATAAGTCATATACTGTGTTGAGTTTCAGTATATTTGTATTTATATGCATGTAAATATATGTATACACATCATACACAAGCAGTCACGCATGCTCGCGCGCGCGTTTACACACACGCACACACGCATACACGCACACACGCACACACGCACACACGCACACACGCACACACGCACACACGCACACACACACGACAGTAAATTGGAGATTTCATGGAAGTAATTGGATAGTGCTGCAGAGGAGACGGCAATATCTGTGGGACTTTTAGGGCAGAAACACGTGGAGAGGGAAGAAACAAGACCCCTGTGAATGTTGTTTATGAGCCCTACAATAAGAAATATAGTTAAGAGATATAAAAAAAATTAATCTAAGGGAATCTCGACACAGTGTGTCAAGGACCACAGGACGATGGGAAAGAGGGAGACAGACATGGAATTATATGCGGAAAAGCAGCTACAGTAGCAGCAGAGGAATGGAACAGGCATCATGCCAATTCTCACGGATGAAGGGATCATTAGAGGAAAGGAACTCAAGTAATGTTTCATCACTACACAGGAAATCCGTGTCCCATCTCGCCGGAAGTAAAGAAAAACTGCAGCTTACCCAGGGTACGGTAAGAGATAAAAGAATCAGTGAGAGGTTCTCGAATGTATTAGGAGCAAATATGAGATCATGAAACAAAGTGCACGATTTTATAGCTATAAGAATCACTATTTTATATCTATTAATGATATGAGTGCGATATTCCCAGAGGGCTACCACATAATAAAAGAAAATAACGAAAATATAAAGGATAAGTAGAAATGACGGAGGAAAACTACTGGTAATTTAATGAAATAGAAACCTCGAAACATCGGACTTCAGGGATTATGTAGCAGGTTCTGTAATCTAAACAGACAAAAGTAATAGTGGCGTTGATTTATAATCCATAAACAAGCAGTAGAAGGCCAAGTGGGGAGTCTGATCAGAATAACAGAACAATGACACACATGCTGGAGACGGTGCCAGGGAGAACAAGAAGAAACAAAGCTGAACCCCAAGTACAGGGAGATTTCAACCATAAAGATACTGACATGGAAAAATGTCCCACCCTCTATCCCATGGAAGACCAGAAATTTTTTCTGAGGCAACACTTGATGGAGACAGCAAGAATGAAAGGAGAAGATCGGTTTTTTTCCCCTTACACAACTAATATTTCAGTTTTGAAATTACTGGTGGAGAACCACTTGGTACCAGTTATTATGTAGTACTAATTATTAGTACTAAGCAGAAATGGGAATGAAAAAGGAAATGGAGAGTGTGAGTAACAAAAAAAGGGAAAACTATGAAGGAATGGTAAAGTTTCTGAGAAAAGTACAATGAGAACAGAAGGGTTGAACTGTATGGAAAGGAATGGAGGCAATAGAGTCAAGGTTCACAAGAATATGACGGGAAATTGAAAGACAATTTGAAAATGAAAACATCAGATGACAAAACAAAACTATAGTTATTCTAAAGACAAAACAATAAAAGACAACTGTGAAGGACCAGGTGATATTTACAAAGAAAGAGGATGGGACACTGTAGAGGAATGACTTGGAAGTCCGCAAAGAACTAAGCAAAAGATTTAAAGAGGTATTTAAAGAAGGAAATGGAATGGGAGTGGTAGCTTTCAACATGTGTGCCGTGAGAATAAACAGAGCCAGAATGTAACTTAGTAAGGTTTAAAATTAAAATCTCCAATAAGTATAAGTGCCAGAAAATTGGAAAAAAAAATGTGGTCCCCATATATAAAAAATGAGACAAACAAGATGCACTAAACTATATGCAGATATATCTAACATGTATAATGTCGAAACTTCTGGAGAAGATGATAAGGAAGAGGCTGTTAAATCACTTAGAGAAGATATTCTTTACAGAAAATAAGAAAGTATTCATGGATGGGAAGTAGTGTCTCATAAATTTTACTGGGAAATAAAAGAAGACAGAGCTGGGCGGACTAGATCATCTTGGGCTGAATGAGAACACGGGTTCTAGTACCACACCAGAGATTAAAACAGAAAATGGAGGAAAAGGCAGGATTAACAGGCAACATGTTCCAGTGAGTCAGGGAGAAACTGAATGACAGATAAAAGAGAGTAAGGGATGACACACACACACACACACACACACACACACACACACACACACACACACACACACACACACACACACACACACACACACACACACACACACACACACACACACACACACACACAAAAGTGAAAAGCGCAAAGGTTTGCAATGAGACTGGTTCCGGAGCTAAGGGGCATGTCCTATGAGAATAGGTTAATGAAACTCGACCTGACGACACTGGAGGACAGGAGGGACCGGAGAAGACATGAGAACGACTTATTAAATACTTGAGAGGAATCGACAAGGTAGATAGAGACAGTATGTTCCAGAGATGGGACACAGTAACAAGGGGTCTCAACTGAAAGTTGAAGGCTCAGATGAGTCAAAGGGATGTAGGAAGTATTTCTTCAGTCATAGATTAGTCAGAAAGTGAAATAATTTTGAAAGTGAGGTAGCTTTAAGAAGAGGTATGATAAAGTTCATGGAGCAGGTAGAGCGACCTAGTGGGGCCAGGAGCTGTGACTCGAATCACAACTAGGTGAGTACACACACACACACACACACACACACACACACACACACACACACACACAATATATATATATATATATATATATATATATATATATATATATATATATATATATTATTTTATTATCACACTGGCCGATTCCCACCAAGGCAGGGTGGCCCGAAAAAGAAAAACTTTCACCATCATTCACTCCATCACTGTCTTGCCAGAAGGGTGCTTTACACTACAGTTTTTAAACTGCAACATTAACACCCCTCCTTCAGAGTGCAGGCACTGTAATTCCCATCTCCAGGACTCAAGTCCGGCCTGCCGGTTTCCCTGAATCCCTTCATAAATGTTACTTTGCTCACACTCCAACAGCACGTCAAGTATTAAAAACCATTTGTCTCCATTCACTCCTATCAAACACGCTCACGCATGCCTGCTGGAAGTCCAAGCCCCTCGCACACAAAACCTCCTTTACCCCCTCCCTCCAACCTTTCCTAGGCCGACCCCTACCCCGCCTTCCTTCCACTACAGACTGATACACTCTTGAAGTTATTCTGTTTCGCTCCATTCTCTCTACATGTCCGAACCACCTCAACAACCCTTCCTCAGCCCTCTGGACAACAGTTTCGGTAACCCCGCACCTCCTCCTAACTTCCAAACTACGAATTCTCTGCATTATATTCACACCACACATTGCCCTCAGACATGACATCTCCACTGCCTCCAGCCTTCTCCTCGCTGCAACATTCATCACCCACGCTTCACACCCATATAAGAGCGTTGGTAAAACTATACTCTCATACATTCCCCTCTTTGCCTCCAAGGACAAAGTTCTTTGTCTCCACAGACTCCTAAGTGCACCACTCACTCTTTTTCCCTCATCAATTCTATGATTCACCTCATCTTTCATAGACCCATCCGCTGACACGTCCACTCCCAAATATCTGAATACGTTCACCTCCTCCATACTCTCTCCCTCCAATCTGATATCCAATCTTTCATCACTTAATCTTTTTGTTATCCTCATAACCTTACTCTTTCCTGTATTCACCTTTAATTTTCTTCTTTTGCACACCCTACCAAATTCATCCACCAATCTCTGCAACTTCTCTTCAGAATCAACCCAAGAGCACAGTGTCATCAGCAAAGAGCAGCTGTGACAACTCCCACTTTGTGTGTGATTCTTTATCTTTTAACTCCACGCCTCTTGCCAAGACCCTCGCATTTACTTCTCTTACAACCCCATCTATAAATATATTAAACAACCACGGTGACATCACACATCCTTGTCTAAGGCCTACTTTTACTGGGAAAAAATTACCCTCTTTCCTACATACTCTAACTGAGCCTCACTATCCTCGTAAAAACTCTTCACTGCTTTCAGTAACCTACCTCCTACACCATACACTTGCAACATCTGCCACATTGCCCCCCTATCCACCCTGTCATACGCCTTTTCCAAATCCATAAATGCCACAAAGACCTCTTTAGCCTTATCTATATACTGTTCACTTATATGTTTCACTGTAAACACCTGGTCCACACACCCCCTACCTTTCCTAAAGCCTCTTTGTTCATCTGCTATCCTATTCTCCGTCTTACTCTTAATTCTTTCAATTATAACTCTACCATACACTTTACCAGGTATACTCAACAGACTTATCCCCCTATAATTTTTGCACTCTCTTTTATCCCCTTTGCCTTTATACAAAGGAACTATGCATGCTCTCTGCCAATCCCTGGGTACCTTACCCTCTTCCATACATTTATTAAATAATTGCACCAACCACTCCAAAATTATATCCCCACCTGCTTTTAAAATTTCTATCTTTATCCCATCAATCCCGGCTGCCTTACCCCCTTTCATTTTACCTACTGCCTCACGAACTTCCCCCACACTCACAACTGGCTCTTCCTCACTCCTACAAGATGTTATTCCTCCTTGCCCTATACACGAAATCACAGCTTCCCTATCTTCATCAACATCTAACAATTCCTCAAAATATTCCCTCCATCTTCCCAATACCTCTAACTCTCCATTTAATAACTCTCCTCTCCTATTTTTAACTGACAAATCCATTTGTTCTCTAGGCTTTCTTAACTTGTTAATCTCACTCCAAAACTTTTTCTTATTTTCAACAAAATTTGTTGATAACATCTCACCCACTCTCTCATTTGCTCTCTTTTTACATTGCTTCACCACTCTCTTAACCTCTCTCTTTTTCTCCATATACTCTTCCCTCCTTGCATCACTTCTACTTTGTAAAAACTTCTCATATGTTAACTTTTTCTCCCTTACTACTCTCTTTACATCATCATTCCACCAATCGCTCCTCTTCCCTCCTGCACCCACTTTCCTGTAACCACAAACTTCTGCTGAACACTCTAACACTACATTTTTAAACCTACCCCATACCTCTTCGACCCCATTGCCTATGCTCTCATTAGCCCATCTATCCCCCAATAGCTGTTTATATCTTACCCTAACTGCCTCCTCTTTTAGTTTATAAACCTTCACCTCTCTCTTCCCTGATGCTTCTATTCTCCTTGTATCCCATCTACCTTTTACTCTCAGTGTAGCTACAACTAGAAAGTGATCTGATATATCTGTGGCCCCTCTATAAACATGTACATCCTGAAGTCTACTCAACAGTCTTTTATCTATCAATACATAATCCAACAAACTACTGTCATTTCGCCCTACATCATATCTTGTATACTTATTTATCCTCTTTTTCTTAAAATATGTATTACCTATAACTAAACCCCTTTCTATACAAAGTTCAATCAAAGGGCTCCCATTATCATTTACACCTGGCACCCCAAACTTACCTACCACACCCTCTCTAAAAGTTTCTCCTACTTTAGCATTCAGGTCCCCTACCACAATTACTCTCTCACTTGGTTCAAAGGCTCCTATACATTCACTTAACATCTCCCAAAATCTCTCTCTCTCCTCTGCATTCCTTTCTTCTCCAGGCGCATACACGATTATTATGACCCACTTCTCGCATCCAACCTTTACTTTAATCCACAAAATTCTTGAATTTACACATTCATATTCTCTTTTCTCCTTCCATAACTGATCATTTAACATTACTGCTACCCCTTCCTTTGCTCTAACTCTCTCAGATATATATATATATATATATATATATATATATATATATATATATATATATATATATATAACATATAGTTAATATATATATATATATATATATATATATATATATATAACATATAGTTAATATATATATATATATATATATATATATATATATATATATATATATATATAACATATAGTTAATATATATATATATATATATATATATATATATATATATATATATATATATATATATATATATATATATATATATATATGCAAAACAACCACTCTGAAAGAATAGAGAAATTCCAAGCGCTTTCGTGACTACTCACATTATCAAGGAACTATGAAAGTAAAGCATCCAAGGAAGCTATATAAGGGGTCTGGTCGGCACCTCACTATCAGATCCCACAACGGTTTAAACACGTGACGCGCGGCGAGCCAACTTGGAAAGGTCCTTGGCACAACTCACCCCACAAACTATTCTACCCAAGAAATAAGAAATTTTAAAGATTATTTGTCCAGTGTATTATTAAATTCTTATTAAATGCTCTATTTATTCATGTAAGAGATTTTAACCATCCAATTGATTTTCAAAAAGTTGAGAAAGTAGTATCAAGCAAGTCCATGGTCGACAGGAATATAATTGAATCTTGTTTCATAAAAAGCAGTTTTGACAATAATATGAATATTTCCTTTGGTTTATATCAATTAGATCCATTTATAATTAATAGAATTTGGGAAGAATTTAATAATACACTGGACAAATAATCTTTAAAATTTCTTATTTCTTGGGTAGAATAGTTTGTGGGGTGAGTTGTGCCAAGGACCTTTCCAAGTTGGCTCGCCGCGCGTCACGTGTTTAAACCGTTGTGGGATCTGATAGTGAGGTGCCGACCAGACCCCTTATATAGCTTCCTTGGATGCTTTACTTTCATAGTTCCTTGATAATGTGAGTAGTCACGAAAGCGCTTGGAATTTCTCTATTCTTTCAGAGTGGTTGTTTTGCATATTCTGAAATCACCTGTTTACTGTGATCTTATTGCATATATATATATATATATATATATATATATATATATATATATAGATATATATATATATATATATATATAAATATATATATACATACATATATATATATATATATATATATCTATATACATATATATATATATATATATCTATATACATATATATATATATATATATATATATCTATATACACATATATATATATATATATATATACATATATATATATATATATATATATATATATACATATATATATATATATATATATCTATATACATATATATATATATCTATATATATATATATATATATATCTATATACATATATATATATATATCTATATACATATATATATATATATATATATATATATATATATATATATATATATATATATATATATATATATGTGTGTGTGTGTGTGTGTGTGTTTGTGTGTGTGTGTGTGTGTATGTGTGTGTTGTGTGTGTTTTGTGTGTGTTGTGTGTGTGTTGTGTGTGTGTTGTGTGTGTGTTGTGTGTTGTGTGTGTGTGATTATGTGTGTGATTGTGTGTGTGTTGTGTGCTGTGTGTGTGTTGTGTGTGTGTGTGTGATTATGTACTCACCTAGTTGAGGTTGCGGGGGTCGAGTCCGAGCTCCTGGCCCCGCCTCTTCACTGATCGCTACTAGGTCACTCTCCCTGAGCCGTGAGCTTTATCATACCTCTGCTTAAAGCTATGTATGGATCCTGCCTCCACTACATCGCTTCCCAAACTATTCCACTTACTGACTACTCTGTGGCTGAAGAAATACTGTGTGTGTGTGTGTGTGTATGTGTGCAAAAACAATCAGCCACGGGGGGGTGGAAATCTTCAGCTCCAGAGCTAAAGATTCCCCCCACCCCTCCGTGGCTTGTCTTGCATAGTTAAGATCGCCTGTCTGCGATTGTTTGCTTATATATATATATATATATATATATATATATATATATATATATATATATATATATATATATATATATATATATATATATATATATATATATATGTATATGTATATGTCGTGCCGAATAGGCAGAACTTGCGACCTTGGCTTAAATAGCAACGCTCATCTTGCCATATAGGACAAGTGAAAATTTGTGTATGCAATAATTTCGCCAAAATCATTCTGAACCTAACGAAAAAAATATATTTCACTGTGTTTGTTTAGTACTAAATTACTGTAAACGTATTTAAAATATATTTAGTTGGGTTAGGCTAAAATAAATTGCTCTTATTATAATAAGGTTAGGTAAGTTTTCTAAGATTCTTTTGGTGCAAAATTAAAATTTTTTACATTAACATTAATGAAAAAAATATATCTTTAAACGTATAAGAGAAAATTTCAGAAAGGGCTTAATTTTAAATGAGTTCTTGCTAATTGACCAGTTTTACATATTCGGCACTACATATATATATATATATATATATATATATATATATATATATATATATATATATATATATATATATATATATATATATATATATATATATATATTATATTATATATATAGTATATATATTTATATTTATATATATATATATATATATATATATATATATATATATATATATATATATATATATATATATATATATGCAAGGAATTCGCGAGAGCATGCGAAATATACACAAACACTGATCTCTGGCTGAAGGAAACTCGAACCTACTAACCTTAGGACAAGGTACGCAGTGCTTTACCAATCTATCCACACTGGACCGGTGTGGGTAGATTGGTAAAGCACTGCGTACCTTGTCCTAAGGTTCGTAGGTTCGAGTCTCCTTCAGCCAGAGATCAGTGTTTGTATATATATATATATATCACACGAGCAACCCCACTCTGGTTTCAGGATAACATTTAATTCATTTGCCTCTCACGCCTGTCAGTAGAAACTATTTCTTGCCACCATAAATGTAATAAAATGAGTAAAGTGGAAGTCATTCAGACGCAGACCCTCACCTGCCCTGGAGACAAGCATGCTGTGACAACATCATTTATAGAGGAATTTATAGTATTTTACTATGTTTATGTAGAAGCGCTAAACCAGTTGGGGTCATGCAGGACCCGGGAAATGGGAAATCATCAGGTTTGATACTAGGAAGGGATGGGAAACTGCAATATCTTGAATGTTTTTCCAACCCAAGGGCATCGCATTTGTAGAGTATTAAAATCTTGGATTCCAAGGTCATAGCCACGCTCTACTTAGCTGTTCAGTTCTCTCTCTTTCAATGTTTTCTCGAGGTTAAGAAGAAAAGAATTCATCAGAGACGCTACATTCTCCATCAAAATACCGCAAAATGTTAACCATAGCCCGATTCCCTTCATCTTTGGTGACTGGGGCGACAAACCAAAGAGTGGGTATTAAAACACGCAGAAAACCTTTGTTTTAGAAGACATTTTGCAAGAGTTTGTGCTTTCTCAACTCTTCTTGAGCGATACTTCGTCTACAAGACCGTGATTTTTTTTTTTTTTTTTTTTGCTCTTTGCTGGCTTCTCTCAACTAAGTTTTTGGCCAGTTCAGAGAGTCATTATTTACTATTATTCATTACACACACACACACACACACACACAC